>NW_026251516.1:0-51713 GCF_025024165.1 Kickxella alabastrina | reverse complement strand
TATCTTCCATTGTTGTCCATTTCTTTGCTATTATGAATGTCATTGTCTATAAATAAAATAATGTGCATCAGGGTCAGATTTACATACTCTACTTTACTCTACTGATCTAGATATATGTCATTTCACGCACAAACAAGACCCCTATACCTGTCAATGAGCAAATGCTTGTATTGTTATAAGTATAGTTTTTCAAGGACATTGTTACAACTATCAAACAAATATAACTCAGTACGCCATAAAATATTTAATATGTATAACCCACTCACAAGCACTACACGTACTACTCCTTTTCCTGTTATTTTATTGCCTTCACCACTGTGTTCCTGAAGTATGTACAAGATTATTGCAATGTTTCCATATGCTTTGTTCCTTTTTATCGCTAGCGTTCTCTGTTTTTCTTGCTCAATCCCTTTCTCACATATGATTTGCTGCATTTTAATTTATTGTGCACTTTACACAAATTCAATTGTTATTTTGTCAATTATTTTTATTTCCAAGTGTCATCAGACCAGACTAGACTAGACCAATACGGTCAATTAAAGTAAAATGGGGAAGTAGAATCATTTACCAATTATGTTGTTAAGCTTTACTGTTCACATATTTGCAGAATAATGGAAAAAGGGGCATATAGGGATAATGGGGATTTTCAGAAGCAAAGCTAAACTTTGTTGGAATTGAATGCAGTATATCCCTACCAACACTCCCCTCCTCCAGCTACCCTCAGTCAGGAACAATAATTGTGACATGTCAGTTACTGCATTATTTTCTTGCCATATTCAAACAGTCCAACTAAATAATTTGAAAGTAATTAATTAAAAACATAAACATTGGCTACTGTCGGTTACGAAAAAATACAACGGGGTGGGTCATCACAAGATACACAAAAACACGTAACTGTTTATTATTTAACTGTCAGTTAGCCTGGAAAACTTCCAGCGCTCCTATTAGCAACAGCGCACGTGCAAACGTCTATGTATGGAATTTCCCCATTTTTATATTGATTTGAGTTGGTGTCTTCTTGATGTAAATTTGGTTTATAAGCAAAACATAAAATTTTAATTCTTACTTTTTGTTGGCTGGCTGCTACGCTCAAATTATCCACTAACCAAATCGTAAATTCGCTGACACAAAATCATTTTGGAGCACCACATAATGAGAAAAAAGCCTGCCGACAAACATATGGTCTGGGTCAATTGAATCACTGTTTCTGAAATAGCCAAATATTTTTTGCTGAAAAGCGGCGCAATGGCTTTCAAACAAACACAAAATACAAATTAACGCTAGTAAGCAGCAAGCACTCTATCAAAGATATACTCACGCGGAACTGAGATTATTTGGTACTTTCCAAATGCCAGCAAAGGCAATGGCATTTGCAACTGAGGGCAATTAAAAAACGGTGCAAAGAGGGCAAAGTCGCCAGTGAGTTTGCCTTTGTGGATGCGAAAAATGGAAGTGCTAAGGATAGAGACAAAGAACAGGGGGAATGCAAATGCAACAGGCGTAGCAACAAGCCAACTGATCGCCGGAAATGCTACGTATCCCCGCATGGTGGTGCGCGGATGGTGGGAATGTGTTTGTGCAAAAGGCGTGGGTAGAACACAGGGCGCCAGTGCGGGGGTTAGCTACTGCAAAGCATGCGGGTCGAGTAGGCTGGCAAATGGAATTGGTTAGAAGCAACAAGATTGGCTGTAAAAAGCTGGTTGGCAGGGGCGTTTAGCTCAGTGGTAGAGCGTTCGGCTGCAGTCCGATTGGTCTCCGGTTCAAATCCGGAAGCGCCCTCTTTTTGCCCTCAGCTATGTATTCCCCCTCTTTTTTACATGCAGGACCGCCGTTTATTATTGGCAAGTGATATGCCGCGCGACACTGTCTACAGCCGTCCTGAGCAACATTGCCAATGTCTTTTGTCTTTTTATGCGACAGAGACCCCCAAAAAGGGGCGACCAATGCTTTATCCAAACAACAGACATGGCAGTGGCTATATTACCAATGGGGAAACTGCAGTGACACCAGTGGCATTGGCTACAGAGCGTTTGGGAGCTTCAACAACTTGTTATATTGCAAAATACACCGACAAGCCAGCGTTGATGACAAAAGAGCCCAAGCGCAAACCGAAAGTAATGGATAAGGTGCAGATCGACTTGGACAACACCAAGGTGCCCAAGCATGTTGGCGACGAGCCCGCTCGCAGCACATCGACTTATTTAATTGTCCGTTGGTCTAGAAAATACAGATGCCAACTATTGAGACACCATAAAACAGAAGAACCCTGCTGATCGAGTCGCCGAGCGGCATATAATTGTTGTGTTTTTTGAAGACGAGTCGCTGAGTAGCATGTGATTGTTGTCTTTCGAAGGCGAGTCGCTGAGCGGCATGTAATTGTTGTGTGGAGCGCTACGAAGGATTAGCCCTCATTTTTATTGCCAAAACACGGTGTGCCGGTCGATGAGTGGGTGCCCGGTTGTCAATGCGCTTGTACGGGTTGGTTTAATGCAGCTAAACTATTTTGAAGCCTGGATCAAAGACGTTCTATGGACCAAACCTGTTGCAGAAAAATCCACTGACAGCTCATCAGCAGCATTCTCTCCTTGCCGTTCATGCTTGTCGAGAGACTCTCTTTCTTTGAACTGACACGGATCTTGTGGGTGGCTCGGGTTAATGTTTCTTGTTCCCTTCCACGAACCCTGTTATGTTAAAAATATATATTTGAACAAAATGAACTAAAAGAAAACTAAGGGATGAACACCCTCCACTGTTCATATTCATTAGTATTTATGTGTGCATATGAATTCCCGCATACCCAAGTAGGGAATTAACTAGCGATTGATTCATTAATCAATCGCCGGAGACAAGCCGCAATTTCTTGTATCACAGCTGGAGCGTAAACTGTATTACAAAATGCTTTATAGCTTGCTTATCCACAGCTGGAATGTATTCAATCAATGTATCTGGTTGGTTTTGTATAAACTTGCCATTGTAAACTTTTTTGCCCATCTGGGGCCATACGACTTGCTTACCATATATGTTGCTATTACGCCTATGTACTATGTTTATCCGTTGTATTGGCTGCTTGAGCCAACGACGATCAGCGCTCTTGTAAATAATTATAAAGGCGCACAATCACAACAATAATTGTTGTGATTCCGGGCTTCTCCTTCCTGGATTTTTATTTAGTACTGAAATAAAGTCATTTTATACACCTGAATTTCTATCGGCTTAAACGTGCGATAAGCTTGTGAATTCGTCAAGCAAGTCCTTGGGGTCATATCTCTTGATTTGGGTACTCCAGAAAGGGTCGTTATGAATATCAAATTTGTAAACATCAATTGGGTATGTGTTTTGCCTTTGAAAGATCTACCGCTGAAGCCAATTGCCAAATATGACCATGGAGCCCCGCTAATTGATTTTGGCAGTCCCCGCTTTGGTTTATGTTTGATTGCTGAAAAAAGCAGAGACAAAGCCTATATCAGTGATTTTAAACACGTAAATATAAAACCGATTAGGACGGACGATTACAACGGTTATGACTATGTCACCTCAGTTTATCTGGGCATGCGCTGCATAATCAAAGTGCCAGACAACTTGGCTTAAAAAACTTTGGCATATAGCTGTGTATTCATTTAATATTTACTTAAATATACGGTACCATTCCGTGTGTGACAAGAAAATCTGAAATAAAACAATGTTTTAAAGGCACACCGCAATGGTGATAGTAATAATGTTGTTAAAAGCACGTTTGGCGCAAACACACAAACTCTTTATTGCTTTAGGTTAAGACGGGCTGCCCGTCAAAACTCAATTCATTTGTACGCATTTTAAAAATTTTATTTGCGCAGAAAAATGTGCTAAACTAAAATAATTGCAATAAGCACATGCTATGCTGCAGCAGGAATAAAAATGTGTTTTGGCTACTTTTAACCATTAAAAATACAATGCAGAACAATATACATGTCTAAAATGCAGGCCACTGCTCAACCATGCAAGGAAATTGCAACCACATGAGCTTTTATTCTCACAGAACCATTTTTCACATTCAGCAGATTCATTGTTTGACTGCGGCTTTGGGTCTATTTGTAAAAGATGTCCTATTTGCATATTGCATCTGGAATAACATGTTCTTAAAAATATGCTGGACGTTGACGAGTGTATTGAATACTAGACTAATTTATATTCCGTAGAAACCTAGAAAAGAAAAGAATGCTCACAAAGAAATATTATTTTTCCCTTTTTATGACTACAAGTCTTAGTGCTCACAAAGAAAAGGGCAGCTGATGGGCATTGGGCTAAAAAGGAAATGTGTGCCCAACAGTACATGTGTTTTTGGATGCCAAATTCTCATTCTAGTGTAGTGATGCGTGTATACCAACAAAATAGAGAAAGCCCAACCACTGGTATGTGTCTTCTGCTTCTTATTCTCCCACCACATTTTTCACATTTATTTTATTTACTTACAGCTTGTTGAAACATCACCCATTAAAAAACTTCATATTATCATCTTTTCAAATTACCAACAAATGGCAGCTAATTTTATTGCGGCAAACGCTAGCGTCGCAATTGATATTGTTGTGTCAATGGCCTGCCTTATGGCAATGTTTAATGCCAAATCAACCAGGCGCAAAACATTGCCCACGCCTGCATTTTCACTGATTGCATTGGGCATTGCCAATGTGGCACTTGTTGTAATCCAGAGCGTGTCCATCAGCTCAGTTGTTTTTACTGCTTCTTTGTCTGCTGCAGTCTCGCTGACAGCATATTCGGCATTTTGCCACTATTTGGGCGCAGCCAGCGGCAGCAATGCACTTGCCTGCTTTCATGTGGCCAGAATTTACCGACTGGGCCAATCGCCGCTGATAATGACCCTGCCAGCAACCGCAGCCAGCGCAGCAATTCACCTTTGGCTCGCGTGGTATGCGTTGAATTCGCAGTTGAAAAGCAACATTTTGTTCCATCTCAAGGGCATTTGCGCTCTCGATGGGTTTGTTTTTGCCAGGCTCATGCGCAGTGGTGGCCTTTCTATTGAAGATTTGCGCAACCGCAAGTTTGAGAGCGAGTTTAGCGAGCACAGTAAAAGAGCAGTGTTTGACCCATTGCAAAGGCAATTCTTCTAAAATAAAATACATGCTAAATGATATATTTGACCAACTACAATTAGTTTGTTCTAAACACACCAATATCTTATTACTGTATTTTTTGTGCACATAGGTTCTTTGTCATCCGCGGCCTTATTGTAGCCGAATGGAAGGGTATTGTCGGTGTGCTTGTTGCCAAAACACTAGTTAAAATGGCTACTCACTTGCGCCGGCTCATGTTTGTTAGCATTATTGCAACTATCGGCAGTCCGGGTGCAATCGACTACCCGAGCTTGGCCATGCTTCTTGCTGTCTGGCAGTTGCTGTCGCTCACCACTCTTGCTGATAGATATATTATACATTTTCATGAGCTGATATCTGAAAAAATTCTTGCGCTTGTATATTTTAAGGCACAAGAGTTGTACATTACGGCATATTGCAAATTTTTTAGAGAGTATAAATTTTATAGCTCAGCTTATAAGATCTCAGCAACAACCAAGACCCTTATAGACACCTTCAGCTCGATGCTTGCTCAGCTTTTCAATGTTTGGATCATATCTCGACATATCGGCTGGTGTGCTGTCATTCCAGTTGCCATCACTCTTGGCCACCAGCTGATTGCCCATCTGGTATCTGCAAATATCGAACATCTGAAAAGGCTAAACCAAACGACCAGGATGCCCAGGTTTCAGGAAGACTATGACACCATATCTAGAAATATTCGCACAATCAAGCTCTATGCCTGGGAGAGGACATTCATGGGCGCTATGGCATGGTTGGATTTGCCAGAATACACACCGCCAATATTTTGGTATGTGCTGGAGTATATAATTAAAGTTCTTGGGTCCTCGGTTTCGCAGATTTCCGCTGCATCAACAATCATTATTTTCTTCAGCATGTCCAGTGATCCAATGTCATATGCCACTGTTGCACTGCTAGTGGACTCAATCGACTCGCTCATTCGATTTGCCAAAACAATTGGTACCACTGGACAGGCACTTATTGACATCAAGGAGGGTGTGGCTTTTATGCAGACACTTGTCGATGCTCAGCATACCAAAATTATTGCACATGTGTCAGAGACATCCAAGGATGGTGTTGCAGTAGAACTTGACAACTGTGCTTTCAGCTGGGGTAAGAGTAAGTTTGGATTGGATCCGATCACACTGTGCATCAAGGCTGGCGAGTTTGTAACGATAATCGGATGCATTGGCAGTGGCAAGTCGTCATTACTTTCAGGGCTGTGCGGCGAGATGCCTATCGTCAGTGGACATGGCCGCATGTGTGGAAATATTGGCTATGTCAGCCAGAAACCATACATTATGAACAACACCTTCCGCGAGAACGTGCTCATGGGTGCTGAGTATGACGAGAAATGGATGCATCAGGTGCTTGAAGCCTGTGCTCTGTCCGAGGATGTCAAGCAGTTTGCAGCTGGCGATCTGTCAGAGATTGGCCCTAATGGCATTAACCTGTCCGGCGGTCAAAAGGTCCGACTGGCACTAGCGAGGTAAATATTGGATATTCACAGCAAACATGTATCATACATCCAACATATGCAGGGTGTAGAATATGTATTTTGTTGCTAATTATTTTGCATAATTATTTTGTAGGGCGCTGTACCTAAAAGCGGACGTTTACATCTTTGACGACTTGCTTGCAGCTGTTGATGCACGAGTCGAGCGCCTCATTGTCGAGCGTGTTTTAGCATCTGGCGGCATCATTGGCAATAAAACGCGTATTCTAGTCACCCATGCTGATCATCTGGTGCCACTGAGCAGCAAGGTTGTCACGCTTGCTGAGGGGCATGCTGTGATTGTTGAGCAGCAGCCGGTTGGTTTTGTGTCTGCTGTCAACACAAATGAGCATATCTCTGATTCATCGACAGAAACTGCTTCAGCCAGCAATGCCGACACCAAATCTGGCAAGTTTACCATTCACCCCGAGCTGAAGGATCCACCGTTCAAGCTGTGGCAACTGTGGAGGTTTATCAAGCTCAGTGGGTATGGGACTGTTGCTATTGTGGCCTTGATCCAGCTTGCCAATGCCTATGTGATATACTACGTCGAAAGCCTGCGAATCAGCCTTATGGTCAACAGCAATCCTGACACAATGCGCCAGTCAATGAGCAGGTACTTAATTGTCAATGCATTGGTGGGAGTTGTTTGCATGCAGCTAAATTATTTTGAGGCGTGGATCAGGAAGGTTTTGTGGACCAAACGTGTTGCAGAGAAAATGCGTCGCCAGCTTATCAGCAGTATTCTCTCACTGCCACTCACACTTGCTGAGAGACTATCTTCCTCTGACCTGGTAAAAACGTTTATGGCTGATCGGGTTTATGTATCCAATAACCTTCCAAATACCCTGTGCAATACTGTTTTGTTTGAAAATTTCTTGGCAGTCTCAGCAATAATCCAGGCTACAAGATTTTCGCCAACAATTCTGCTGCTGTGCTTGCCACTGGCTGGCCTAACTGCACTGTCCAAAATATTATTCAGAGATATAGACAGGTTTCCGTGGATTCTAAACCAGTATATTGATAATAGTATCTTAAATCACTCAGAAGTGATATTTCAACACAAATTGTTACTTCGGATTCACAGATGTGCCGACGTATACCTGGACCAATCAAGAACTAGGGTTTCCTTTGAAATACATTTTGGCCACATTCGTCGTGTATTGGACAGTTCACGCAAGATGATGGCTACTGTTTGCGCTGAGGTCATCCGCAGCGGGATCTTGCTATTCAGTATCCATCGTCGTCTTTACACTAACACTCCTGTACTTCCAGGAGAGGTCGACACAATGGTTTTGCTGTCCTTAAACGTGTTTCATTGTGTGAATGCACTAAATCACATTTCTGGCAAGTTTGAGGACCAAATCCAGGCACTTTTGCGCTACTACATTTATACAGAACAGTTGGAGCACGAGGCACCACCAGTCATTGAGAATGCAAGGCCAGAACCCAGTTGGCCGCAGAATGGGGTAATTGAGTTCTGCAATTACAGCATGCGCTACCATCCAGAGTTGGATCTGGTTCTCAAAGGGCTTAGCTTTTCGGCACAAGGCGGCGAGAATATTGGCATTGTCGGCCGCACGGGTGCAGGCAAGAGCTCAATAACATATGCGCTGATGCGCTTGGTCGAGCCAGCCAACGGCCGGATCATCATCGACGGCATTGACATTTTGACCATTGGTCATCATGACCTGCGATCACGCATTGCCATTATTCCGCAGGACCCGGTGCTGTTCAAGGGTACCATTCGCGACAATCTTGATCCGGCCAACGAGTACACTGACGACGAAGTCTGGGCAGCTATTCATGCAGGTCAAATTAGCAACCTTCTCGATACCCCAACAGAGAAGTACGTCAAGCCTCTAGATAGCAAAAATTCTGACAAGGGGCTGTGGATCGAGGGTGTTGGGCTGAACAAATGGGTGAAATACAATGGTATCAATTTTAGTGTCGGCCAGAAACAGCTCATCAGTCTTTGTAGGGCACTTCTTTGGCGGCGCAAGATTGTCATTTTAGATGAGGCGACGGCCAACGTGGATTCCAAGACTGACCAGATCATGCAAGAAGTGATTCGCCGCGAGTTTAAGGAATGCACCGTGCTGACCATTGCGCACCGGCTGGGCACTGTGATGGAGAGCGACCGCATCCTGGTGATGGACCACGGCCAAATGGCAGAGTTTGACACGCCCGAGAAGCTGCTTGCTGACAAGAACAGCCACTTCTCGCAGTTGGTCGAGAGCATGAATTTCAGCCACAGCAATTGACATGGTTTTCAATGAATAAATAATTATATTGACATCAACAATTATTTTGCTCACATACTTTATTGTAATAAAACTTATTCGTACTAACTATATTTTTATTTAAAAAAAATACACTATAAGGGAGCTTAAAGAGCTCCGCTTATCTATTCGAAACTATCGACCGTGAAAATAGAAATCGCGATCGTAAACAATCACAATTTCAAACAATCGCAATAATTGATGTCACACGTTGTGTGCTGAGGTGCTCCTGGCATGAGGACGGGACACCCTCCGTTTTTAATATGCCTTTATTTACCCCTTTAACAGTGTTCCTTGCGAGTGGTCGGCTGATTACTATTGGTATCCTCTTTGGGCATGTTCACGACAGCATTGTACAATGAGCGCGTGTTTTAACTGGAGTATTCCTTTTGGTCGTTTAAGAAATAGCTCTTGTGGATTTTCTCCTATTAGCATCAAGCTGCAGCACCAGATAGTAGATAATAATAATGAACAGCTGTCTCCCATTTTCAATTTATTTTCTCACTCTCACTTTATTTATTTCTTACTAATTACAACATACCACTCTATTATATTATAGTTTTGCGCGCGCAATATTATTCTTACTATTATTCAAAATGTTTAACAGGAAACCGGCTACTATCGCCAGCACTAAAAAAGAGGAAAAGAAAAGGCAAGCCTCTCCAAAGAAGATTGCCGCCATGTCTGTAAATTTTCTTAATAAAGGATTCACGCTTCAGTTGGGCAATATTGAAGGCAAAGATTGCAATGAACTGGTAGCCTTTGCTAAAGGTTATTTAGCTAGATATTATAAGGACATATTGGAAATAAACGCCAGCAATAACCCCAATATAAAAAAAAGGATGAAACAGTTACTAGAACATTCCAAATACGAACCTACTATCAAGTTTGATAAGGTCAACCAAATTAAGCTCTGCGGATATTCCTTGATCAAGGGCCAATACATAGCTATCCTTACATATAGGGGAATGGGGGTAAATGAATTCGCTAGGCTTTACAAAAGCCAAGATTAATTATCGCAAATGCATTTGGTTTATATTTAAATACATTTATTTTTTAGGTAGCTGACATACTCAGCTTGTGATGTCTCCAATCCTAGTTTTGTTACCCTTGTTTTTTTACGAATAAACTATATCCGTATTTTCGCCATTTTCACTCAGTTGTCTTTTCTGCCTTTTAATTTATAATTGTATAAACAAAAATATATGAACATCAGCTGCCACCATTTTATAAAGAATAAACCTTTATTTTTGTACTCGAAAAAGGGAAGCAGGTTTGGCGACAGCGTCGCTTTTTTGTTTTCTTGGCTAGAGGTACCGCCATAATAAACGGTATGGTTGGTATTTTTATTCATGAAACGTATGGATGCTTTTTTCCAATAGAGCATTTTGTCAATTGTATTAAGCAGAGTGCTGTCGCGCAGCATTTTAATTGAGTTTTCAACAGCGTAAAAAAGGGTAAGGGAGATGCATACATGACACACATAATACATGCCTATCCCCTTTCTGCCACTCAAGCCGGAGTAGTCCTGATTTCAAGGTCGCGTTGATTGCCAAAGACGGATGCCAAAAAGAACAGTGTTTCAAAACCAGCAGCAGTAGCGGAAATAACGAGTAGTAAAAAGCAAAACCTCAAGATGCTAGCAAGATCAAGCAGCAATTGGTGCCGGCCATTATTACTTTTCTATTTTTACTTTGCTCGCGAGAATGACCAAGCTTGAGCTTTCGGCTATATTTAGGCAAAGTGCTCATTGCTTATTGCGTCCTGATATTGCGTTTGCGGTTTAGTTTTGTATGCCATCGTCTGTTTTCCATTTCAAAGCTGTACTTTTTTATCTGGGCGGAATCGTGTGCCGAATTATGTACTACGTGCTTATTTGGCACCGGTATTTGTGGTGTCATCTCGGACAATGGCAATGGCAATGGCCGCCACTCGGAATGAGAGCATTAGCCCAGCATTGCAAACAGGTACCGCCCGCATGCAGGCTATACCCGCCCGTGCATAAATGAAATTTGTGCACTGCGCACAGAAATCTTCAAAGAGGCCAGTGGACATGACAAATTTGAAATGAGTTGAGGTGAGGCGAGACGCACTGTTACTATACCCTGGTGGTCAGAGATTGGCTTGCCTCACCTTGCCTTGCTTAGCCTCGCATCTTCTTTTATTATTTTGGGCATGCATGGTGTCCAACGCTATCCGTGTTCGGAATGTGCAAGTGAGCAACTGGCATGCAGGACAAATAGCAGCAATAACCATTATCTCACAGCTGCGCTCGCATTGGGTTGGTCACTTAGTTGGCTGGATGGTTGTCGGGACAGAAAGCAGGGGAGCCGGCGCGATATGAGAGTGATGAGTTGGTTTGTGCGCGTGGCATCGCACACACGTATTGGATAAACAAGTACAGCTGGGGGCGGGAGCAACAGGGCGGGCAAAAAAAACACAGGTTGCCAAAGCAAAGCAAAGCAAAGCAAAGCAAAGCAGCATTGCCCAGCCATGGATACGGGCCATAATGAAGAAGTTCAGAAGGAAGTTGATTAGCTCAGTAAAGTGAGCCAATCAGGAGCCGAAGGGGGTCTAGCTCAAATGGGAGAGCGCTCGCTTAGCATGCGAGAGGCACTGGGATCGATACCCAGGTCCTCCACACTTTTGCCGCTTCTTTTTCTTGTTGCGTGCTGTGGTGATGGTGGGCCTCATTGGGTGCTGTGAAATAATAACAAAAACACTAATCTTTTTCGAATGGCTCTTCTTTTTTTGCAGAGGCAAAAAAATAAGGAACGACCTGGTGGATCCAGATGCGGGCTGGCCATCGTTGCAATGCCTGCCACTGTGTTTTTCAAAGCTGTTTCTTGTCTATCCCACTCTTGTTTCTTTGTTGTTTTATTGCTTGGCACTTGCTGACCGACATTTTCTTTTTCTATTGTGGATATTGTATTTACAATAAACTGCATTTATTTTACTTGTGTATTGTCATTTTGGCGCTATTGTCTTTTCAACCTTTCATATTTGTGTGATGAATTGGCGCTGGTATAGGCTTCTTTATTCTCCCTCGTAAAATGTTTGACCTCAAGTTTCTGTCATAATTTGCAGAACAGCGGATAATGGATAATGGATAATGGATAGTGGATAATGGATAATGGATACTACCAGGGATTCAACCTGCCGCATCATCCCGTTCCCTTTAATTAAACCATTTTGTACTTGCCATTTTTGCTCTTTATTTGTTTGTGGCCATTGTTAGTTCCAAAGTGTTGGGGATAGTGAGTGAGAGGAAATAGACCCAATCTTTGAGCTATGCATTTTGTATTTGATAAACAAAGGACAGGAGATAGTGGGAAAATGTTGTTTTATTAACTCAAAAAGGAAATAATAAAAAACTTGGATCAGCGACGGTCGTTGTCGTTGTCGTTGTCAAGATTATACAGGGTTTGAAGAGTGCATACAGGTGGCAATGCTTTGGTCGTGATTGTGGTGGAGTCGGCAGACAATGGACCAGCCAAAGAGAAGAAAAGGGAAAAGAGCGAGAGCGAGAGCAAAAGACGCAGTAGAAAGGGGGGTATGAGTGAAGAAGGGTCAGAGCACAAAGAGCCTTCCAGAGTTGATCACGAAGAGACGGGAAACCAGCTCCAGCCGAATGAATGAAATAATAATAAAGGGGTTTTGGAGTATTTACAGTGTCAACAGAGACACAGACACAGGCACAGCCACACAGAGGCTGTGAGGGAAGGGCGAAGAAGAAAAAGGACAGCCTGACGCCAATTACACCGCCAGCAAAAGGCAAGTCGTGTACTGCTCTCCCTTTGGCTCAATTCTCGCGGCCATCTCAGTTGTGCGCAGAAGACCCAACGCCCATCTTGATGGTCAGCCTGCGGAAATGCATCGAGCTCCTGCGCGTCATCTCCTTGATGTTCGCCAGCGACACGCGTCCGCTGGTGCTGGCACCTGAGCTCTTGCGCCGCATGTGCGTGCGCCGCCCGCCCGAGCTGCTTCCGCCATAGTCGTCCTCGTTGTCGGACCCAATATCCAACCACGATCCACCAAAGTTGTTGCGCGAAGTGTGGCGCATAATGCTGCAGGCGTCGGCCGGGCTGCCGTTAGCGTCTGTCGCGCTGTAGGTGCTGTGGGCGCTGTCGCTGCGCGCGCTGCGGGCACCGCCGCCGCTGAGGGGGTGGTAGTGGCTGTACAGGGAGGGCGCCGCCGGCGAGTGCATGGGCGGGTGGAAGCCGATGTGGTCGCTTGGCGAGGCAGACATGGTCGCATCGACCATGGGCGATGGCGGCATCTGCGGGAAGCCGCTAAGGGCTGTGCCGTGGGCCGTTGTGGTGGTGAGCGTCATGTGTGTGGGGCGACCGGTCATTGTCAGTTTGTTTTTGATGTCAGATAAAAGATGGGCGAATAATAATAGGGTTTGTGAGTGGTAGAAAATATACAAATAAATAAATAACTAAATAAATAAATATGGATGGGTGGGTGGTTGGTTGGGGGGTAGGGACAACGCCAGCGTATTTATATGTGCAAAAAGATCCTTGCCAAAGGCTCGGAAGAGAAAAAGAGTGTTGTGGGCAGTTTAGCCTGAGAGCTGTAGAAACAGGATCGGAACGGCGATTTATGAACTCGAGTGATTTAATGTGACGGCAAAAAGAAAAGAAACAGAATGCAGAGAACAAAAGCCGAGAAAAAGATGAAAAACAGCAGATCCACCCACCCCTTTTTATATAAACAGGATACGGAAAAGGAAGAGGGGAGGGTGAGAGGGCGCTTGGTGTTGTTCTCAGCAAGAAAGAGCAAAATAAAATAAGGCGCGTTCATACTCAACACCAGAAACCAGGCGGATTGGCCAATCGCAGGATGCTCCGATAGCCGATATCGAGTCAATCCGCGCATTTTTCCATTCCGATCGACATGCAGGCTAAAATAAGAGAGAGGACGCAGGAGAGGTGTCCGCTATTTTGATCACAAAAACACAAAAACACAAAAACAATAACAGGCGGCTTGGGCGAGAGCGCGAGAAATAAGCCGAAAACACAGGCTTTTTTAGCACTCGACTCGGTGCTTGGTTGGTTGGTTGCCTTCAGCTGCTTTGACTGCTTGACTGTTTGGCTGTGAACTCCGATCGACCAGTCAAACGGGTGATTTTTTGCGCTTTGGCTTTATTTTGGTTTTTGGTTGTTTATGTTAGCTCGGTGCTCTCACTTTGCCGCACCTAATTTCGGGTTTGGTGCTTTGAGCGTCGGAATCACACTCGCTGGCTGTCGCTGGCTGTCGCTGGCTGTCGCTGCCTCCATCTTGGGTCAGCTGCATATGCGAGCCAATGGCCATATGGGTGCAAAAGGGGACACGCACACAATAGCAATTTAGCCATCTTTAGAAACTATGCACCCGGTGCAAAACAAAAAGCCAAAAGAGCAGACACATTTTCTGCTTCTGGCAGTCCTCGTGCTCTATTATTATTATTATTACTATTGTCTTCGTCGCAATGGAAAAGAGTTGACAAAAGACAAACAGACAGGCATATTGGGGCAATAGTGGGAAAAAGAGAGCAAAAAGAGAGTCATAATGACATTGTGTATTATTCTCACTCACCCTCTATTTTCCGAAAACAATGCGATTGTAGACACAAGTACTGCCCAATATATCCATTTCAGGACCAGTTCGCGAAACTGCGAAAAATAGAGACGTAAAAAGACAACAATAATATATTGTTTGATTCAGTTCAGTTCAATTCAATGTAACTACCAAAAAAGCATGTAAGCCTCCCTCTGCTTTTCCATTTGAATTTTCACTTTGCGTATTCCATGTATGTCTGGCAAGACAGCTCGCTTGTTCTAGCACTCCGTGCAAGGTGCAAAATGCGGGCTGTAGGAACCCAGATACGCCGTGGCTTTTTGTGCTTCTAGCTGCCGCGAAAGGCATATGTGTGCTTACGTCACTCGCTTTTATTTCCTTTTTACCAAGTCTTTTTCCTTCTTTCTTTCTTGTGCACAAAGGACAAGTGCGCTGTCGGATTCCAAGCACGTGTTTGGCGATCGGGCCGACCCGCCCTGGCCACAAATTGGTTCATCGGGGTGGATTTGCAGCCCGCAAAGAGTACGAAAAAGAGACGGAAGGCGGAGACGGAGAGGAGTCTTGGCAACTGCGTGATACTAAGCCCAATGGTAAAAAACGATGAGGAATTGCCGTTTTGGCTGGGCTTTGACAATGCATAAAGCATAATATTCTAAACAGGCCCATTTGTTGTCATTTATTGCCTTTAATTGCTTTCGGCTGTCTCTGTACCACCCAGGATAAATATCCAAGGGCCAATGAATGGCACTGTTCCTGTAAAATATTCAGCCTAAAAACCAAACGTTGTCCGCCATGGATAATATAGTGCGACGTGGCCAATAATACGGCTTGACTTGCTGGTTACACAACATGTATTTTAACCATCCGCTCATTTCATAGGTGCCTTGGTGTGGCGAAGCAACAAGCGTGAAACAATGTAAAAGAAGTGGCTCGTGAAAAAAGATTGGTTTTTGTCAAATGCCCAACCCACTAGGCGAACTTGAAACCAGCCAGGTAAAAAAATTATTTAGTAAGAGTAAAGGCGGGAAGAATAGCAGTGTTGCTGGGCTCCTCGGACGGAGTCCCGAAATGGCCACCTTCAGCTCCAAGGTAAGCCGAACGGTTGCCATCAACGGCCTTCTCACACGCCTTTGCAGTACCCGTCAGATCCAGCTGATTGTAATCCGGGCTATACATGGTAGCGATCTCCTCCCAATCCGAAGCCGCCGGCCAGATGAATAGTAGCATTCCTGTCAGCCCTAAGGATGAGTGGCAAAGGGTGGTATTTGGATCCAGCATTTGGTTACAAATGATTTGGTGGCAGACATTTAAAAAACAATATTCGGTTATTTGTTGATTGTATTTGTGGCATGTGTGAGTTTCCTACATTTGTGGCATGTGCGAGTATCCTACATTTGTGGCACATTAGCGGCAATATCAACAGTATAATTGAGAGTAATGGCAACATCAGCAGCTGCTCATCCACTTTATGCCATTCATTCTGCACACCATTTATTTATATATTTTAGTGGCATACTTTGGATGGCATCCCATCTTCCAAACGCAAATTGTCAATTGCAGTCTCATACACTTTATTTGGTTGAATTGCACGTCCCACAGTTCTCTGTCTATATATATGTATATATAATTTTTTAAAGTTCAAGTTCATGAAAACAAAAACCACGAAAATGCTTGGTAAATTAGTTCCGATTAAAGGCGTGTTTGTATTTCGAAACAACAGCAGGTTTATTGTAAAACGTTAAGGAAAAGGTATAAAGTTTGCCAGTGGGCTTTTCTTCTGTTTAACATTTAACATTTAGCATTTAAAGTTGCTGTTTACGAAAGAATACACAGAGCCCAGTCAGCTGAAAAGACACGGGGTGCAAGCATTGGTCTGTTCTCGCTGTTTTTGTACAGTTGGCGACAACACCACGCTTTTTACTCGATCAAAACGCCAAATATCAGGCCCCAAAAAACATGTAAAAAAGAACGGGATATCAATCACATGATTTCGACTGTCCTGCTTCCCAATTGCGTGGAAAAGAAAAGAAAAAGGTTTGGCATTGGAAAAGGACAAGAAGCGCATTTATTTTCTACTCATCTTTTCTTCCGTTCACTCTTCGTTAATTCAACTTTTTACTTTTCACTTTTTACTATTTATTGTACTTTATAATTATCTAAACTTTTCAAGAATGAGCAGCAATAGCAACGGCAACGGCAACGGCAACGGCAACGGCAACGGCAACGGCAACGGCAACGACGACGTCTCAGACACCACAGCTTCCACAGACCTCAAGGACTTTAGTGAATTCGAAGCAGCCCCAGCCTCCCGACAGCTCGACCTCCCAGCCTACGAGGTTGGTGTCCCCGAGGCCATGAACAACTACAACTTGCCCTCCGACCCCGACCTCATTGCCTCCAAGCAGCAGCAGCTCTGGGACCAATTCCCGACGTTTGCGAATAAATCCGCAGATGATCTCGAAGACCTCCTGCGGTACGCGGATCTTTTCCAAGCGCACATTGACGGGTTAGAGCAGATCCAGCTGATGCGTACCTTGGAGTACGAGCTGCGCGAGGAGAACGAGCGACTGGCTAAGGTCAACTTGTCGTCGGAGGATGAGCTGAAGCGGATGCGGGAGGGCGTGGCGGAGCTGCAGATGTTTGCAAGCTCGTTGACTACAAGGCTGTATGAGTTGGTGCAGGAGCATTTGGATTTGCAGAAGCCATATTCGCCGGCGGTGTTGTTGGCCAGGGCGAAGAGGGAGGCGAGGGAGGCCGATGAGGAGGCGGAGAGGAGGGCCGACGTGTTTTTGGACAAGGGCGTGGACGAGATCGAAGACTTTGTCAGGGCGTACAAGGCGATGAGGGCCAGGTTCCATTCGCTCGACTCGAGGCATAAAATGGCTGATGCTGCGTACCGCAGTGGGGATCTGGCCGGCGTGCCAATGGCCGTTGATCGCTGAGAGAAAGAGACACACACACAGAGAGAATGGGAGAGAACCATTTTGCAAGGCGTGCTTTTATAAACAATAAAGGTAAATTGATTTAAAAGTAAATCTAATGGACTAAACCCGGCTAGTTGCCCTCCTCAAGCACATGGTGCTGCTGGTACTCTGCGTCCAGCTTGACCAGCCACTCATACACAAACGCGCCCAGCGATAAAATTTCTATGCTCGGGTCAATATATATTTTTTGGATCAAATACTCGAAACATTAAATCACTAAAGGCATAAAATAAAACACAAACAATGTTTTAGTAAGTGGTGACGTGAAGAATAGCGGGGTTTCCAGAGTTTTTAGACCAAAACTCGAAATGGCCAAATCTAGCACTAAAGTAAACCGAAAAGCTGCCATTAACAGCCTTCTGGCATGCCTTTGTAATATCCGTAGGACCCAGATTATTAAAAGCCGGTACATCCACACTGGCAACTTCCTCCAGCTCCTCTGGCGCATTCTCCCCCGTCACACGATCCTCACTCCACCAGGACGACTCCGCCCTACCAATAACAACTGTAATTGGAGCCTGGAGGGGAGCGACAAAAGCCGGAATTTGGATTGAGCAGCTAGTTATGGATGATCCAGGGACGGACATTTGAAAGCCAATGAGCGCGCGGGAGTAGGCTAGGCCGCCAGTATTTGCCACTAAAGTCGTGGCGTTGCCCAGGGTGCATTTGTAGCAGTTGTTTTCTGGGCAGCTGGGGCAGCTGACGGTGGAGCGCAGGATTGTGGAGTCTTTGGTTGCTGGGTAGGCGTAGTTCCTGCTCAACCCATGGCATACTACAGCAATGGAAGAAAACAAAAGCGCAATTGATGCGAGAAGAAAGGGGCTGTTAAGATGACGCATGGCTGTTAAAGTAGGCGGTTTGGAATTTAGAGTAGGAAATGAGGAGTATAAATAAAATAAAATTGGGTGTTTGTCGGTGAAGGCAAAAAATATATTTGTTTAGGGTACAAAAGGTTTTTTCTGGCTCCAAATTTTATACTGCTCGCTGCACCCACTTCTTTTCATGTATTTTGCTGCAGCATTGGCACACCACTTTCTATTTTTATTTCATTTATTTTTACAATCAAATCCCACATGGACAAATATTTGCCTTTTTTATGCCAAAAGTCTGACCAATAAAATACATATTTTTATCTCCCAATCACCAAACATTAATTGCATTTTTTGGTGCACGTGCAATTGATAGCATTTTATATAAAATAATAATAGCAGTAAAAGCAGTAGAACTAACAAAGCAAAAAATGAGCGGTTTCTGCAATTCACGACTTTCGCCATACATTCCAATGCATCATTGTAAAACAGCCATGTTGCATACATTTACATAAAGCAATGTCATACATGAGCTATATTCTAGGCTTTTTACTATTGCTATATTCTAAGATTTTTTACTATTCACACCATCGGCGTCCCCTTTCTTTTCTCCGCCAGCGCCCTCCACGTTGGATTATTCCTATCCCAAGCAACAAACGCGCGCTCAACATCCCACCCTCCAGCGCGCACCCCAGGCTCCGCCGGACCCTCAAACCACCACGGCAGCTGCACCCCCACCGGCGCAGTACACACGTCCATCGGCACAACCACCGAGTACAAGTGCGACTGCCGTGTGACCTTATCCAGCAACGACCGCGAATCCACAATATCAAACTCCAAGCGCATCTCGTACCTGCACCGCAGCTGCTTACTCTCAAACGGGCACAGCTCAACAGGGATCCGCAGGCTGCCATTGCTCGTAAAGACCGCGCTCGGCTCCGTGCGCCTTGCCGCACTATTGGCTGGCGCACTATCCGGCTCCACCGGCTTCAGCGGCTGCGCCCATATGTCCGTGCGGTGGAACTGCGATTGCTCAAAGCCGCGGATCAGCCCACGCACGTCCATCCGCTCAACAACCACGGCGCGCCCACCCCGCACCGTATACCTGCCCGGCTCCACACCAGAACCCCCGCCCACCGCCGTGGTTGCCTCCAAGTGCAACCCAACGCACCCACCGGCCACCACCGGCGACTGCAACATTGCGCCTGCCACACGCACCACAATGCCCGACTCCACTCGCGGCACAGCCTCGGCGTCAATCCTCAGAGGCTTCTCCGATGGGCCTCCTCCAGGATACACCCTCGGGGACATCCAGATTTCCTCCTTTGGCGTCTTCAGCACTCGGTCGCAAAACACACTTTGGCGCTCGAGCTCCGCCCACAAGGAATACTTGACCCGGCACACGCCCTCACGCCGCACCGTCGCCGGGTACTCCGCCTCCGGCAGCGCAACCGTAAACGGCAGCCGCAAAGTGCCCGGCTCCAAAACCCCAGCGCCAGCGCCATCGGCATCGCCGTCCCACAGGGTCAGTTGCCGGTCAAACAAGGGCAGTTCGACTGTGACAAATGATGCGATCGGCGACTGGCTGCCGGCATCCTGCAGCCGGCTCCGCTGCTGCCCGAGGAACCGCACTTGGATCCGCTGTGCCCGCGTTGCTTTGGTCACTGTCAGAAGCACGCTGCCGTGGATCTGGGCGCCTGCGTGCTGCGTCATGTTGCGGATCCCGTCGGGGATATCCAGTCGGAACTCCGCTACGCGATCGGACGTTGGCGGCCTTGCGTCCGCTGGGGAGTGGCAGCCTCGGGCGCTGTCTGAGGTGAGCTTGGGCCGCTGCTGGGGGTCGAGAGAGGCGGGCGTTGTAGGTGAGGCGTGCCCAGGGTTTGGAGTCTCCTGCGCTTTGTGGGGCTGGCTCGGGTGACGCATGGGCAGTGGGGGCGGCTGCGAAGTGTGTCGGCTTTGCTGCTTGGCCTGCGAGAGCTCCGGGTTGGCCATGGCTTTGTTTGCGTGTATATGTGTGTGTGTGTGTGCGTGTGCGTGTGTGTGTAAATGAGGTACAAAAATACCAAGAAATTTAATGAGCAAATGAAATATCTAAAGCCAAAAGCAAACGGAAGAGAGGTAAAGCGAAAGTGAGATGGAAATAGGGTGTGCACCTGCATCCAAGTCAGACGATATGAAATAGGGTGTGCCAAGAAGCAAAAATAAACGCGCGCAGCAAAAAAAACAAACAAAAACAATGGCAATCGTCCAAAAATAGAAGCCTGCTTCTTTTGATCAGCCCAAGCCAAAAAGCAAAGAATTCAAATTCAGACGGCTCCTTCTGGGGTTGCATAGGCACAACAAACATCGCATGCACCTGGTACTTTTGGGCCAACCGGACCACAAACAAGTCCAGCTCCTCTTTCCCTCCGATAAATTCCGGGTACTCCGCCTTCGAGTCCAAGTTCCAAAAACCAGGCCCCCGCTGCTCCCCCGCCCCCGCCGCCTTGGAGGACGCAGCCGGCATGGCAATTTCACTGTCAAAATACTTGATAGCAAACCAATGCCCGTTACGGAAAAGCCACGACTGGCGAATGTGCACGATGATCCCTAAGAAATTACTCGGCATCGCTTGCGAGATCGGAACGCGGTTGTCATGCCAGTGCAGATCAAGCCCGCGCTCATGCAGTGCGCCAGTGATTACGTTGACGTCGTAGTCGCCGAACCCAAACGTGTTCTTATGGTTGTTGCGGGAAAGCCAGCCGGCTGCTTGCTGCTGCTGTGCGTGCAGCTGGTTGGCAACACGCTCCAGGTCATTGTGCGTGTATGCTTCCTGCTGAAGCACATTGTTCAGCGAGTGCTTTGCGCACAGCCAAAAGCTCTGTCTCTCGTGGTATACAGGCAAATTCTCCAGTTTCCTGTGTCGATACTTTTCAGTCGCAGAGTCGTTCCAGCCGATGATGTACCGTCTACATTTTAACAGCAAAAGTATTCCGCTGAGGGGGTTTTTAAGCACGCTGTAAAATAATAATAAAAATAGAAATAGGAGAGAAAGAGAGGCTGCGCATTCCCACAATATCCATTCGTGTTACTTACCCTATCATTGCGGGCGTTAGCGAGTGTATGGACAATGGGTGGGTATAGTGAAGAAGCAGAAGCAGAATAAGGCAGACTATTGGTATTAATACAGTGACAATATATGCATCCGCCGTACCGAATGGCATGTCAAAACCAAAAAAAACCAAAAAAGAAAGGAGAGCCAAAAAGGGAAAAGAGAGAAGTTATAGTCGGGCCCGAAATTGAGCTACAAAAGAAAAAAGAAAAAAGAAAAAATCAGTCAAATTCAAAATTCAAAATTCAAGAGAAGAGAAAGAACAAAAAAAAAAGGTTTGATTCATGAACCTAATAAAATAAAAAGGATGGCATACGTCACTTATTTTTATTAATCACGTTTTTGTTTATTTGGCTAGCTGGTAGTAGCATCGGCCGGGCCCTTGAGGTAGTTCTCGGACTCACAGGCGCGGTATTCATTAATAAGGTCGACGACAGTCTCCCTGGCATCATCAAACTCATCCATGCTGTCGGCAAACATTGGCTCGCGGCGATAAAGATCCAAAAAGGCATTCCGCTTCCTCAACCGATCATACTGCGTCAACGTGCGGCCAAACAACCCAGCAATACTCGTATGATTAGCCATCATCAGCCCACTGACCCGGTGCGCAGTATGGATATAGGGCGACTTTTTGGTCAGCGCAACCTGGATACTGGCAGGCCCCCAGGGGATAAACTGCGCGATTCTGCGCTCGCGAATTCGCAACAGAGACTTATGCACTTCCGTCGGCTCCACGTCGCCCTGGATAATGTTCAGAATGGAAATATAACAGCTGCTCTTCGTCGGCAACGTCGACACCATCTTGTTCTTTGGCTGCAAGAGCCTCCGCATAACATCCAGCACCGTGGTCTTGCGCACGACCTTGGCAGTGTCCGCATCTGCACTGGTAAACGGCGTATACGCGGTGGAAATGAAGTGACATTTGGGCACCGGGATCAGCGGAGATATCATACTGGCCAAGTCATTGTTCATATACGACGGGTACCGCAGTGTCGTCGTGCTGGCGCTGAGCACCGTGGAAACCAACTGGTTGGTGTGCGAAATATCCGGCTTTTGGATATGCAGCCGGTCGGAAACAATCCGCGTCAGCGCCGCGTTATCCAGCACCATAACGCAATCGGCGTTCTTCGCTAGCCTCTTAAGCGTCAACAAACTGTTGTACGGCTGAACAACGACATCCGACGAGTCCTCGCTATTAGGGAACACAGAGTACGTCTGCAGAAGCTTCTTCGGATACCTATCGCTCAACCGCTCCAGCAAAAAGCTCCCCAACCCGCTCCCCGTACCTCCGGCAATTGAATGCAGAAGATTGAAGCCCTCCAAGGAATCACTGTTGTCTGCTTCCCGATCAAGCATCTCAAGGATATCCTCGCAGATACGTTCTCCTTGGCTATACCCACTGGCCCAGTTATTTCCGGCTCCGCTACCGTCCTTGCTCAGGTATATGTTCTCTGGGTTGTATAGGTTGCCACAGGGCGATTCCATTATGTTGTTGATGACGCGGGGCTCGAGGTCGACGAGGATTGACCGCGGAATGTAGTGGTCGTCGTCGGCTTGGTAGAAGAAAACGTCCTTGCGGTCTGTGCCGTTGGTCGCAAAGTCCTCGAGGATTCCGTCGGTGCTGATCCCGTGCTCCAGGCACAGCTGCTTCCAGAACTCGGCGCCAATTTGGTTGCCGCATTGTCCAGTCTGAATTGTTATGATTTCGCGAGGCATATTTGACTTTATATTTCTGTGGAAATAAAGCAAAAAAAGAATAGTAAAAAAATATATAAAAAGAGCAAATAATTGATTATAAGAAGAAAACAAACAAAAAAAGGAATTGAAAACTGTTTATTTTTTTTAAATTTGTTGCTGTTGTTGATGGGAACTAGAAAAAAATAAACAAAGATTTTGGTTTTCTCTAGCGGTTCACGCATTGTGAGCGAGCCGCTTTAAAATAAAAGAGAGAGAGAGAGAGAGAAGCGTATTGGCGAATCGCGTGCGACCAGCCCACTCCAAAAATAGAAGACAAGAAATGCATTGTCGTCACACCCTCACTTGAAAAATAATGGAGCAAAAAAAAAAGCTTTATTTTTATTCTTCAATTTTTACATTCAACGTAAAGCCACTTTGCGAATTCACTCTTCTTTGTTCATCTTAGTTTTAACTTTTTTTTACTTTTATTATTGAAATGGTGGTTCACAACGATTGCTTGCAAGATGTTCCGGATATTTTCGAAACGGAGATTGGCGAATCTCTGGCCACGCGCACAGATGGACTGGGTAAGCACACAAGGGGGAGCTGAGCAATTGGACATCTTGTTCATTGAATTTCGAGTTTCTGGCAAATAACAAAAAGGCTAAACATTACAATTGCAATTGCAATTACATGGTTCCTCTCCCGGCATAGGCATGATACGAGAGCTTGGGCCGCCGGATCTCTGCCACATCGTTAAGACGCACAGCTCCAACAAGAACGAACCCGAGGTAAGAACAAGCAACAAACACACACGCATACATGCTTCCAAACACCAGTCACCGGCAAAGAAAAAGGGCAGCACCGCTAACATCCAGCCTTCGGCATTTGCTCCGTAGATCGGGTCCTACCACCACGTGCTCGGGGCCGACACATCATCCTCGGCGTCGCTCGCAGCGTACATCAACTCCCTGCAGTACTCGCTCAGCGACACGCCCGGGTGGTTCGGCACGTCCAACAGCTGGAAGATCAGCTCCGGCACCTACTGCTCGTACAACGCCTTCTCGAACGTCGACCTGCGCGTGCAGATAAAGATCCCCGGCGGCGTCGACGCCTACATTGTAACCGTCCAAGGCGAGCGCAAGGAAGTAAGCGAGGACTTTTGGCGCGAATGCCACATCAGCTCTTTCCTCCGCGCCATCCTCCACTCCGACCCACAAGCGTACAGCGCCACGGGACTGCGGCGCGTCACGCCGGTGCGCAGCCCAGACGAGGAGGCGCGGCTGGCAGACACGCTGCTGCGCCAGTTCTCGGCTGGCTGGGCGCTGGGGTCGAACGCCGAAACCCAGGCCATCTCCACCGCCTGCAACCATCTGACCGACGGGCTGCGCCGGTACTTTGGCGGCGCAGGCCGCTTTGCCGACTACGCCGCCGACCTTTTGGCGCCGCTGACATATGCCAGCCACAAGGGCGTGGACCCGGAGATCGCCGCGCTGCTTGCGGACGCATACATCCACTGCGACGAGGAGGTCCAGGCGGTGCGCGTCATGCACCAGGCACTCAAGGCCAAGCCGTCCTGCGCCCCGCTGCTGCTCGTCCAGGCCGAGTTCCTGCGCCGCAAGCACCAGCCCGTTCAGGCGCTGGCGCTCGCCCGCATGGCCGTCAAGTACGCGCCGTCGGAGTTCCACGCTTGGGCGAAGCTTGCCCACATCTACACCGACTCTGGCGACTTCCACCGCGCCCTACTGACGCTCAACGCCTGCCCCATGTACACCTACGTCGGCCGCGACCTCCCTCGTGTGCCAGCGCCGCGCCGCATCAACTACCCGTTGAAATCCGACATTCTCGCCGACTACAACCTGGGCGAGCCCTACGGCGCCGCTGGCGGGAACAATGCCATACGCGCAAGCGTTGATTCCGATGCTCCGGGGCGAGTCGAGGAGATGGCGCAGAACGAAACCAGCGATATCTTGAGGCTCTCCGCGCCCACGCTTAATGGCACGTTTGCCGCTGCGTATCGCCTTTTGGCCGATATCTTTGGGGAAGTTGGCTGGGATGAACTGCTGATGCTGAGAAGCCAGGTGTTTGTCATGGAGGAGGAGTATAGGAACTCGGCCGTGCCTGGCGCCGCTGTGGACGATGAGGAGGATGGCGAGGGCGAGGGCGAGGGCGGGGGTGTGGACGAGGGCCAGGACCGGGACGAGGACGAGGTGCCGCTGGCTACCCTGCATCAGCGCGCTGAGATTGAGGGCAGGACGGAGACCAGTGCCAAGGTCAGCGCTGAGAAAACACCTGCCACTGCTCCTGATGCCGGGCCTGAGCCCGAGGCACCGGCTGCCGCTGAGCATGAAGTTCCCGCTGCTGCTGCTGCTGATGCCGCTGCTGCTACTGCTACTGAGCCTGAGGCACCGGCTGCCGCTGGGCATGGAATCCCCGCTGTCGCTGAGCCAGAGACTGCCGCTGCCTCCGCCGAGCAGACGCAGCAGGCTGCGCAGCCAAAGGGCAAGAAGAAGAACAAGAAGAACAAGGGCAAAAAGGCCCAGAGCCCCGTCGAGGGAGAAAAGAGCCAGCAGCAGCAGCAGCCGGAGGACGAGACCAAGCAGCCGGAAGAGCCTGCCGCTCGCGCCGCCGACTCGGCCATTGCCACTCTAGGAGACAAGATGGACGACGTGTCACTCTCTGATAACGAAGCCCCTACTGATTCCAAGGCCACTGCCTCCACTGAGCCCGAAGCCGAGGCCCAGCCTGAGGCCCAGCCTGAGGCCCAGCCTGCTGTTGCCGCGGCACCAGAGCCCGATACCACCGCGCAGGTCGCCGCTCCGCGCATCGCCGTTCTCGAGCCCACCGATGCTCCGGCAGCAGCCTCCAGCAGCACATCCAACGCACAATCGCTCACCGCTGATGCCCCCCGCCCGGGCATCCCACAGGTGCGCAAGCGGCTGTGCGAGCGGTGGCTGGATAACCTGATCATGATGCTCTTCGAGGATCTCCGCGCCTACACTTCCTGGCGCTCCCGCCTGCATAACCTACGTACAACCGGCCAGCAAGTAACGTATATCTTCACGCAGGCTGAGTGGGAATCCCTTGGAGAACTTTCTCTCCGCCTTCACCGCCCGTCTGACGCCAAGGAGGCATTTGAATACGCCCTGGCGATTAGGTTTTCGGCCAAGGCGTGGATGCGCTTGCTGGAAATCTACACTGGCAAGTTTGCTGAGATGCAGAAGAAGGAGGTGGCAAGGTATGGAGTACCGGTGCCGATGTCGGTGAATTCGAGCGAGGCGCTGCTGTTGGCTTTGGATGCAGTGGTTTGGCTGTCGGTGTATAATGATAGGTGGTATAACAATATGGTTTACCCGAACCCTGTCTGCGAACATGTCGTGAGCCTCGTTAGGATACATGGCTTGAGTAAGGTGCGTAACTCTTTGGTCAGTATGAACCTTAAGCCCGCAGTGTATAACCTTGTTAAGGGATACTTCGAATTTGCCGAAAAGTTTAACGTCATTGGAGCACAATGGTAATAAAAAAATTATATAATTTCAAAGTTTTAATTTTTTATATCTTTTTTCAATTCATTAATATTTTTATTTTTATTCATTCACATTAATATCCAAAATGAAAGGGAAAAAACAAGTATAAATATTTTTTATTTAGTTAAAATGCAGATTTAATTCGGGTAGCCAGTATACGCAAATACCCAATCAATTCCTTATCATCGTAAAACACCCACATAGCCCTACTCACATCATTTTGCAAAACAAACAGTGCCTTCTTGTATTCCGCTGAGCCTGCCTCATTATTCAACCCCTTCAGCGCATCCCTATCGCTAAGTGCCGTTGCCAGTTGACGAAACGCATCCGCGTACTCATTCACATTGTCTTCTGTCCCCAGGACTCTCTGCGCCGCATGCATTATGGCCTGACGGTCTTGCCCAATACTATTGGGCGCTGCGTATGCGATTAAAGCCAATGCGGAAAGTGCAAATGGAAATTTCATGGTTATAATAGGAAGAAGCAAAAAATAATTTGGATAGTTGTGATATTGAAATATGATTGAAAAAATGTTTAAAATCGAATAAGAAAATGCTTATTCTTTTTTTTCCCCAACTTTATATGTTCTAATTTAAATAAATATTTCCAGAACACTAGCTCTTAAAATAGACCAATTCCCCCACATTAAAAAATAATTATATGAGGGGTAACTGCATAATATTTTTTTCGATTCTCGTTTACAACTTCAATTTTAGTTACAACCCAAAAAACAATAACGCCAAAATGACAATACAGAAGTAAATTAAATGCAGTTTATTGTAAATACAATATCCACAATAGAAAAAGAAAATGTCGGTCAGCAAGTGCCAAGCGATAAAACAACAAAGAAACAAGAGTGGGATAGACAAGAAACAGCTTTGAAAAACACAGTGGCAGGCATTGCAACGATGGCCAGCCCGCATCTGGATCCACCAGGTCGTTCCTTATTTTTTTGCCTCTGCAAAAAAAGAAGAGCCATTCGAAAAAGATTAGTGTTTTTGTTATTATTTCACAGCACCCAATGAGGCCCACCATCACCACAGCACGCAACAAGAAAAAGAAGCGGCAAAAGTGTGGAGGACCTGGGTATCGATCCCAGTGCCTCTCGCATGCTAAGCGAGCGCTCTCCCATTTGAGCTAGACCCCCATCTCTCTTCCACTTCTTGTTTTTATTACAAAATTCCACGTGACAATCTGAAATTTTGCACTACTAAAAATGGATACCCCAGTTCTCGCGTCCAGTGCCCCCGACGGCACCGGCACCACGGCCCCCGCCGCTCCGACCACCGCCCCGACCGCTGCCCCGCCATCCCACGACCCTGCGCCCGCAACTGACCCCCTGCCAGCTCACCCCTCCCGCCTGAGAGATCGCGGGAGAGCCGGCACCACCCAACGCTCCTACGCCCAGGTGCTCCGCCCAGACATTGGCTCCGCCAACAGCTCTGCCAGCGGCACCACCATGCCCAGAGGCGCACCAGCTCGCAAGACCCAGCGCGAGCTCGAGCTTGAACTCTACCCGGCGCTGACTGTGCCCACCCTGTCGCTCCACATCCCCAATGGACGCCCCAAACAGATGATAGCAGCTGTTAGTCGCCATGTCTTCGAGAGCATGGACCTGCCTGGAAACCTGGATCCCCGGGACCCGCGCAACCCCATCAGCTCCTTTGCGTTCGAAAAACATGCAATTAACGTGGTGTTTAAAACATTAGACAACGTGGCAAGTATAATACCATTCCCTCTCATGTGGGAGGGAATGGAGTATAAATGGCACTCTAAACACGGCAGCATCTCTGTCCTCGCCCTCCTCGGCGCACCCACCACGGCCACGCCCTCAAAGCTGAAGGGAGCCCTGAAGGAATTTGGCATTTTCACCCATGTTGACTCACTATTGTGCGCAGGCTATGCAACTGGAAACTGGATTGGATTCTTCCACCCCAAGGCCGGTGCTAAGCCGCACCCAAAGACAATCCGCCTCAACTATACCACCCAGGACATCAGAATAGTGGACTTCTCAGACACAATCGAGTGTGCACACTGCGGACATGTTGACGTCTCGCCATGCAGCTGCACACAAGCCACCGGCCATTGTGTCAAGAGGGCGGCTGCAGAGCCCAAGGCCAACGCGCAGCACCCCGCCCAATCAACCACCACCGCCGACGCTAGCACCATGGAAGCAGATATCCCCAGCCCTATTGTCAGCGGCCAGCAGGCCACACAGCCACTCTCCACCGCAGCACCATGTGCTCATGAGCAGAGTGTGCAGCGCACGGCCCCCACCCCAAACAACAGCGATGAGATTGTGATTGACATGTCTGACGAGTACGACAGCGACTCTGCCATGTCACAATCTGCAAGCACCAATACCCCCAGCCACCACACTGCCGCCTCACGCAACCATGTTGCTGCCACCAGCGCCGCAGTGAAGAGCCGCAAAGCATGCCCAACAGAGCCCCTGGCGCTCTCTGGCACCCAGCACCACTACACTACCCAAAGCGCAGCCCAGGCTGCCACTCCCACCCCCCTGACGGCAGCAGCACCAGAGGACGCCAATATGATGGACGTCAATGAGGTGCCAGCCACACATTATTAATGTGTGCTGCTGCAAACCCCCACCGCAATACAGCGACTCCCCCAGCGCCCCAAGTTGATCATGCCCGAGCTGACAACGAAGACGAAGGAAGAGCCGCCACCCGAGAACCACCAGCCGCCCCAGTGCCCGGCGACGCCCCAAACCTAGCCACACCCCCCGCCCGCGCCTCTGTCCGGAACAGACCGCGCAACACTGCAGAAACACCCACAGCAGCAGCAACCCTCCCACTCCCAGCCCTCAACCTGCTCTCGCAAAACCTGCGGGGCATGGGAATGGGAAGCCGCTCTGCCTCCTACACAGCTGAATGGACACGCTTTATCCGCCCTCCAGCAGCCCCTGCCCCTAACAACAACGACATCCAAAACGAAAATGCTGCAGCCGCCTCTGAGGCCACTGCACAACTGCGCTACCGTGAATCCGTCGACCGGAAGCTCAAGCTAGCCGCCCTCCTTGCTACACTGCGCCGCAGCACAACCGAGACACGCGATGCTGTGGACATAGCATTCCTACAGGAGTGCAACTCAACGGCCTCACCCGAGGACCTTTTACGCTCACGATATCCAGAATACCAGACCTTTTCTGCACAGCCCGGTACTGCCAATGAACATGACCGACACACAAACACCAAACATGACACAGCGATTCTTGTCCACCGACGGGTGGGCATGGCCCATCTGGAACATGCAGTTAGCTGCTCACGGGCAACCTTTGTCACTGTTCCGACCCGAGGCCTGATCATTGTGTCCATACATGGCCCCTTTGACGAGGTACGATCCTTCCACGACGGCATTGTCCACACCATCTCAACCTATGTCACCTGTGGCTGGATCCCTCTGATCGCCGGTGACTTCAACATAGCCCCACACCCATTCGACCGCCAATCCACGACTGAACGCAGCCGCGAGACAGCCCACTATGACATAATCCCGATGTATGAGTCTGCCCTACGCTCTAACGATGCAGCCCACTTTCTAACACCACCACCACCGCCTGATGCCCCGCCACTGTCAACCCAGAACCCGCGCACTGAATTGTTTACCTACAAACACCAGCGGCCCGATGGTTCCATAGCCTTTGTATCCCGGATAGACCTGTTCATAGTCCCCACAACCATGCTGATGCGCGAAGGCGTCGCCTTTGACCTGCTCGACGTCGGGGAGTTCTCTGACCACAAAGAAATTACACTTACACTGCCTGCAGATGGTCCTACAACAAGCAGTGCCTCCCGCCCATTCCAGGTTCCCCACAAAGCATTTGCAGACAAGGATTTTTCAGCTTTTGTGGAAAAAACGCTTGAAGAATTTAATCCCTTATATCACCGCCCACCCTCCCCATTCCACTTCCACTTCTATTTCGGCCTCCTTGAACGAATCCGCCAGCATGCACGCCACGACCACAACAGAAAGCAATGCTCATTGGAACGACGGATCCTTAAACTGCGCCGCGCATTCTCCCGCCTCGCCAACAGCGAGCAAGGAAACGGCCGCCGCCTCTACAAAGCCCAGCTTGCCACCATGGAACAAACAGCCTTGGATCTGACCGCCCAGGCAGCCATCAACACTCGTATCCGCGCCAACCGCGCATGGCTCCATGAAGGGGACCGCCGCCCCCTGTGGCAGTCCATGATCACTCGGAAGACACTCGACCCACGCATTGTTCACACCATCACAGCACTGCACACAAACCTGCCAGGACAGCCCGCAGCAGGAACGACACTAGCATCAACGACTGACGAACTCACAGAAACAGCAGGCCGCTTCTACAGCACAATGTACAGCCACACGGAGCCTGACATGAATGAGCTTGATGAACTGCTGTCTGTCCACCGCACATACATTAACCATCTACATGGCTCAACTATCCCAACAGTCACTCGGTTCACGATTGGAGAACTGGAATTTGAGCGGGCCGTTAAGGATGCAGCACCCCGCAAGGCATGTGGCCCCAATGGAATTCCTGCCGAGCTCTACAAGCACTCTGCCACCGCGCGTAAAATCCTACACCATCTGTGCAGTATCTGGCTGAAGCACCCACAGATGGTCGCACGTGAGTTTGCTGAAGGGACAATTACACTGATTTTTAAGAAAGGTGACCCAAACAACCTGGACAACTACAGACCGATCAGCCTGCTGAATGCCGACCTCAAAATTATGACCTCAATCGTAGCAAGACGCATTGGGCAAATGGTGAGGCACGTCATTTCACCCGAGCAATATGCAATCATTCCTGGCCGGTACATTGCAGACGGCATTTACAAGGCCCAGGCCATCTGCAGATACCTCGAACTGACCAAGAAGCCTGGGGCCCTTGTATTCCTTGACCAGGCAAAGGCCTACGACCGCATCTCCCACACGACACTGTTCAAGGTCCTTGAGAACTACCCAATCCCACCCACCTTGCTCACCAGCATCCGCCGGCTCTATAAGATCTCACGCTCATGTGTGTCCATCAATGGCCACACCACAGACTACTTCACCATCAGCCGCGGTGTGCGACAGGGTGATGCACTGAGCTGCGTCCTGTTTGTCCTTGCTGCCGAGCTGCTTGGCTGTGCCCTCCGACACCGAATTAATGAGACCCTGCCAGACCAGCCTACACTAATCGACATACCACTACAGAACCGCTCACACCTCCTCTACATGGACGACACTGCCATCATGATGAACTCACTCCGTCACTGGCCCGTCATGCAGTCAGCCCTCGACTGGTACTGTGCTGCCACAACCGCTGCATTCAACCCAACAAAGACTGAGATCATCACATTCAACCACCCAGAGAATGAAATCCCAGAGGGGCTCCCTGCTCAGCCACACCCACCTGGCACCATGGTGCGGTACCTCGGTGTGTACCTTGGCGCTGGCCTGTCTGATGCTGATGTCACTGCACACAATGAGAAGCTCATCTCCAACACAATTGCCGCCGCCCAGCGTGCCGTCCTCCGCCACACAACCATTGAGGGCCGTGCATACGCATTGCAGACTTTCATATACCCACGGACCACATTTGCATTCCACTTCACGACCTTCACCTCAACACAAATCGAACGGCTCAACAAGGCCCTACGTGGCGCCCTATGGGGCCGCATTCATGGCTTTCTGCGGCCCACACTCCTGGCTCGGCCCCCCTGTGAAGGTGGTTTTGGCATCCCTATTATGTCAGCCATTCACCAGAGTGTCATGCTCAAACTTGCCTCCCGCCTACTAATGTACCTTGGCATACTCTCCGGAACCTCAGATACTCCTGCTGGTTGGTCCATACCAGACTGGCCTGAGCTGCTGCTACACTGCTGGCACATTGGGATCTGCAACCGCAGCCACAACCGCATCCCCATTGCACTCAAAGCCCTGCTTGAGCACTCAGCAACGTCGATATTGTATGATCCACTGACACAAAACAACAAATTCGGAAAACTCCCAGACAACACCTGGCCACCAGTATGGAAGCTTGTCCTCACCACGCTACATGATGGCCGCACAACCAATGTTGTCCTCTGCCCAACCACCTCACTCAGAGGATCCTGGCTGTCCACTCCACTGCTTGATGTCGGCGGCCAGCTGAGCATCACCATGACCAGCGCCTCACAATGGTCACTCCTCAGTGCAGCTATTGCCAAGCTCCCAGCCGCCAATGGCAAGCTCCCACTGCTAAATGGCCATGCTATCCCCAAGCTCCTTGAGATTCTCAATGAGCAGCCTGACAGGGAGTCCCAAGCTGCTTCCAACGCCCGCACCACCATCATTTCCATACTCACAGCATACCATACAAATACAGCAAGCCTCGACAACAGCCTCCCCCCCAGCAGCCGCCTCATTCCATACTACCACAATTTTGTGTATGGCCCAGCACAGGGTGATGTTCCCCATCACCCATTTGAAAGCTGGAATGACATGCGTGCAACCCGCCGTTTCCTGGAATTCGACAAGGACACCCTCACCATCCCACCAGTCACCATCGCCGACCCAGCCTTCACCCTACCACACAATACCACAGCACAGCCCCCCTGGAATGCAATCCGGTCACTCAATGCCCCTCCCCAGGCACGCAGCACAGTCCACCGGCTGGCACTGGGACGCATGCCTGCCCGCAGGGATAACAACCCATATTGCCACTGCGGCATACTGGAGACAATCCCACACATGCTCAATGAGTGCCACGACTTTGCCATACTCCGCGACCAGTTCTTTCACCGGTGGACCACAGTGGCCCGCAACATCTACAGCTCTGTACGCCAAGAGATGCGCAACTCTGCTGAGAGGAAGTACACTGCTGCAAGGGCTGCTGCCATTGCTGCTGATAGCGCCTCCACTGACCCCAACATACCCAGCCTAGCTGCCACCCTCCAGCGCCCACCTCCTGCACACATGCCAATCCCACTACCCACCTCCCCCCCACAGATTGCCAACTGGGTTGTGCTCCCACTTGTCAAGTGGGCGACCTTTGCCAAGTCCGACTCCCAGACAGCCAAGGACTTTCACAAGTGCTTTGAACTAGCTACCTCCCTACTCATACACCTACACTGGGTTGCCCGCAATGACCATGCATACAGTGGTACCCAATGGTCTATCTCACGCTTCACCACTGTTTTTAACCGTGATCTGGATACCTTTGCCTATGTAACCCTACCAGCGAGCAGCACACTGCGCCGCTTCATCCACCTTGCCCACCTCGATGACGTCACCGCCCAGTCTAATACTGCACCTGCAGATCACCGACCCCCCAGCCCCTCGGACAATAGCCCACGGTCCCGCAGACCACCCTAACCCATGGTAGACACACCCTACTGTGCTCTGATCCCCCGGTTACCGATTCAAGGCTTTGTTTCTTTTGTACTATTACTTTCCGGTCAAACCTCCTTTCAGTGGGTCTGCCCAACATGTTTTAGATAGTGTCCCTCCACCCCAAGGTGTTTTGCAGCTACTTTTACATGAATAAAACACCAAGTTCAAGAGCTAGACCCCCTTCGGCTTCTGATTGGCTCATTTTACTGAGCTAATCAACTTCCTTCTGAACTCCTGCCTTATGGCCCGTATCCATGACTGGGTAATGCTGCTTTGCTTTGCTTTGCTTTGCTTTGCTTTGGCAACCTGTGTTTTTTTGCCTGCCCTGTTGCCCCCGCCCGCAGCGGTACTTGTTCATCCAATACGTGCGTGCATGCCACGCGCGAAAACCAACTCATCACTCTCATATCGCGCCAGTTCCCCCGCTTTCTGTCCCAACAACCATCCAGCCAACTAAGTGACCAACCCAATGCGAGCGCAGCTGTGCAATAATGGTTATTGCTGCTATTTGTCCTGCATGCCAGTTCCTCACTTGCACATTCCGAACACGGATAGCGTTGGACACCATGCATGCCCAAAATAATAAAAGAAGATGCAAGGCTAAGCAAGGCAAGGTGAGGCAAGCCAATCTCTGACCACCAGGGTATAGTAACAATGCGTCTCGCCTCACCTCAACTCATTTCAAATTTGTCATGTCCACTGGCTTCTTTGAAGATTTCTGTGCGCAGTGCACAAATTTCATTTATGCACAGGCGGGTATAGTCTGCATGCGGGCGGTACCTGTTTGCAATGCTGGGCTAATGCTCTCATTTCGAGTGGTGGCCATTGCCATTGTCCGAGATGACACCACAAATACCAGTGCCAAATAAGCACGTAGTACATAATTCGGCACACGATTCCGCCCAGATAAAAAAGTACAGCTTTGAAATGGAAAACAGACGATGGCATACAGAACTAAACCGCAAACGCAATATCAGGACGCAATAAGCAATGAGCACTTTGCCTAAATATAGTCGAAAGCTCAAGCTTGGACATTCTCGCGAGCAAAGTAAAAATAGAAAAGTAATAATGGCCGGCACCAATTGCTGCTTGGTCTTGCTAGCATCTTGAGGTTTTGCCTTTTACTACTCGTTATTTCCGCTACTGCTGCTGGTTTTGAAACACTGTTCTTTTTGGCATCCGTCTTTGGCAATCAACGCGACCTTGAAATCAGGACTACTCCGGTTTGAGTGGCAGAAAGGGGATAGGCATGTATTATGTGTGTCATGTATGCATCCCCCTTACTCTTTTTTACGCTGTTGAAAACTCAATTAAAATGCTGCGCGACAGCACTCTGCTTAATACAATTAACAAAATGTTCTATTGAAAAAAGCATCCATACGTTTCATGGATAAAAATACCAACCATACCGTTTATTATGGCGGTACCTCTAGCCAAGGAAACAAAAAAGCAACGCTGTCGCCAAACTTGCTTCCCTTTTTCGAGTACAAAAATAAAGGTTTGTTTTTTATAAAATGGTGACAGCTGATGCTCGTATATTTTTGTTTATACAATTATAAATTAAAAGGCAGAAAAGAAAACTGAGTGAAAATGGCGAAAATACGGATATAGTTTATTCGTAAAAAAACAAGGGTAACAAAACTAGGATTGGAGACATCACAAGCTGAGTATGTCAGCTACCTAAAAAATAAATGTATTTAAATATAAACCAAATGCATTTGCGATAATTAATCTTGGCTTTTGTAAAGCTTAGCGAATTCATTTACCCCCATTCCCTTATATGTAAGGATAGCTATGTATTGGCCCTTGATCAAGGAATATCCGCAGAGCTTAATTTGGTTGACCTTATCAATCTTGATAGTAGGTTCGTATTTGGAATGTTCTAGTAATTGTTTCATTCTTTTTTTTATATTGGGGTTATTGCTGGCGTTTATTTCCAATATGTCCTTATAATATCTAGCTAAATAACCTTTAGCAAAGGCTACCAGTTCATTGCAATCTTTGCCTTCAATATTGCCCAACTGAAGCGTGAATCCTTTATTAAGAAAATTTACAGACATGGCGGTAATCTTCTTTGGAGAGGCTTGCCTTTTCTTTTCCTCTTTTTTAGCGCTGGCAATAGTAGCTGGTTTCCTGTTAAACATTTTGAATAATAGTAGGAATAATATTGCATGTGCAAAAATATAATGTAATAGAGTGGTATGTTGTAATTAGTAAGAAATAAATAAAGTGAGAGTGAGAAAATAAATTGAAAATGGGAGACAGCTGTTCATTATTATTATTATCTACTATCTGGTGCTGCAGCTTGATGCTAATAGGAGAAAATCCACAAGAGCTATTTCTTAAACGACCAAAAGGAATACTCCAGTTAAAACACGCGCTCATTGTACAATGCTGTCGTGAACATGCCCAAAGAGGATACCAATAGTAATCAGCCGACCAGTCGCAAGGAACACTGTTAAAGGGGTAAATAAAGGCATATTAAAAACTGAGGGTATCCCGTCCTCATGCCAGGAGCACCTCAGCACACAACGTGTGACATCAATTATTGCGATTGTTTGAAATTGTGATTGTTTACGATCGCGATTTCTATTTTCGCGGTCGATAGTTTCGAATAGATAAGCGGAGCTCTTTAAGCTCCCTTATAGTGGATTTTTTAAATAAAAATATAGTTAGTACGAATAAGTTTTATTACAATAAAGTATGTGAGCAAAATAATTGTTGATGTCAATATAATTATTTATTCGTTGAAAATCATGTCAATTGCTGTGGCTGAAATTCATGCTCTCGACCAACTGCGAGAAGTGGCTGTTCTTGTCAGCAAGCAGCTTCTCGGGCGTGTCAAACTCTGCCATTTGGCCGTGGTCCATCACCAGGATGCGGTCGCTCTCCATCACAGTGCCCAGCTGGTGCGCAATGGTCAGCACGGTGCATTCCTTAAACTCGCGGCGAATCACTTCTTGCATGATCTGGTCAGTCTTGGAATCCACGTTGGCCGTCGCCTCATCTAAAACGACAATCTTGCGCCGCCAAAGAAGTGCCCTACAAAGACTGATGAACTGTTTCTGGCCGACACTAAAATTGATACCATTGTATTTCACCCATTTGTTCAGCCCAACACCCTCGATACACAGCCCCTTGTCAGAATTTTTGCTATCAGAGGCTTGACGTACTTCTCTGTTGGGGTATCGAGAAGGTTGCTAATTTGACCTGCATGAATAGCTGCCCAGACTTCGTCGTCAGTGTACTCGTTGGCCGGATCAAGATTGTCGCGAATGGTACCCTTGAACAGCACCGGGTCCTGCGGAATAATGGCAATGCGTGATCGCAGGTCATGATGACCAATGGTCAAAATGTCAATGCCGTCGATGATGATCTGGCCGTTGGCTGGCTCGACCAAGCGCATCAGCGCATATGTTATTGAGCTTTGCCCGCACCCGTGCGGCCGACAATGCCAATATTCTCGCTGCCTTGTGCGAAAAGCTAAGCCCTTTGAGAACCAGATCCAACTCTGGATGGTAGCGCATGCTGTAATTGCAGAACTCAATTACCCCATTCTGCGGCCAACTGGGTTCTGCCTTGCATTCTCAATGACTGGTAGTGCCTCGCGCTCCAACTGTTCTGTATAAATGTAGTAGCGCAAAAGTGCCTGGATTTGGTCCTCAAACTTGCCAGAAATGTGATTTAATGCATTCACACAATGAAAACGTTTAAGAGCAGCAAAACCATTGTGTCAACCTCTCCTGGAAGTACAGGAGTGTTAGTGTAAAGACGACGATGGATACTAAATAGCAAGATCCCACTGCGGATGATCTCAATGCAAACAGTAGCCATCATCTTGCGTGAACTGTCCAATACACGACGAATGTGGCAAAATGTATTTCAAGGAAACCCTAGTTCTTGATTGGTCCAGGTATACGTCGGCACATCTGTGAATCCGAAGTAACAATTTGTGTTGAAATATCACTTCTGAGTGATTTAAGATACTATTATCAATATACTGGTTTAGAATCCACGGGAACCTGTCTATATCTCTGAATAATATTTTGGACAGTGCAGTTAGGCCAGCAGTGGCAAGCACAGCAGCAGAATTTTGGCGAAAATCTTGTAGCCTGGATTATTGCTGAGACTGCCAAGAAATTTTCAAACAAAACAGTATTGCACAGGGTATTTGGAAGGTTCTTGGATACATAAACCCGATCAGCCATAAACTTTTTACCAGGTCAGAGGAAGATAGTCTCTCAGCAAGTGTGAGTGGCAGTGAGAGAATACTGCTGATAAGCTGGCGACGCATTTTCTCTGCAACACGTTTGGTCCACAAAACCTTCCTGATCCACGCCTCAAATAATTTAGCTGCATGCAAACAACTCCCACCATGCATTGACAATTAAGTACCTGCTCATTGACTGGCGCATTGTGTCAGGATTGCTGTTGACCATAAGGCTGATTCGCAGGCTTTTGACGTAGTATATCACATAGGCATTGGCAAGCTGGATCAAGGCCACAATAGCAACAGTCCCATACCCACTGAGCTTGATAAACCTCCACAGCTGCCACAGCTTGAACGGTGGATCCTTCAGCTCGGGTGAATGGTAAACTTGCCAGATTTGGTGTCGGCATTGCTGGCTGAAGCAGTTTCTGTCGATGAATCAGAGATATGCTCATTTGTGTTGACAGCAGACACAAAACCAACCGGCTGCTGCTCAACAATCACAGCATGCCCCTCAGCAAGCGTGACACCTTGCTGCTCAGTGGCACCAGATGATCAGCATGGGTGACTAGAATACGCGTTTTATTGCCAATGATGCCGCCAGATGCTAAAACACGCTCGACAATGAGGCGCTCGACTCGTGCATCAACAGCTGCAAGCAAGTCGTCAAAGATGTAAACGTCGCTTTTAGGTACAGCGCCCTACAAAATAATTATGCAAAATAATTAGCAACAAAATACATATTCTACACCCTGCATATGTTGGATGTATGATACATGTTTGCTGTGAATATCCAATATTTACCTCGCTAGTGCCAGTCGGACCTTTTGACCGCCGGACAGGTTAATGCCATTAGGGCCAATCTCTGACAGATCGCCAGCTGCAAACTGCTTGACATCCTCGGACAGAGCACAGGCTTCAAGCACCTGATGCATCCATTTCTCGTCATACTCAGCACCCATGAGCACGTTCTCGCGGAAGGTGTTGTTCATAATGTATGGTTTCTGGCTGACATAGCCAATATTTCCACACATGCGGCCATGTCCACTGACGATAGGCATCTCGCCGCACAGCCCTGAAGTAATGACGACTTGCCACTGCCAATGCATCCGATTATCGTTACAAACTCGCCAGCCTTGATGCACAGTGTGATCGGATCCAATCCAAACTTACTCTTACCCCAGCTGAAAGCACAGTTGTCAAGTTCTACTGCAACACCATCCTTGGATGTCTCTGACACATGTGCAATAATTTTGGTATGCTGAGCATCGACAAGTGTCTGCATAAAAGCCACACCCTCCTTGATGTCAATAAGTGCCTGTCCAGTGGTACCAATTGTTTTGGCAAATCGAATGAGCGAGTCGATTGAGTCCACTAGCAGTGCAACAGTGGCATATGACATTGGATCACTGGACATGCTGAAGAAAATAATGATTGTTGATGCAGCGGAAATCTGCGAAACCGAGGACCCAAGAACTTTAATTATATACTCCAGCACATACCAAAATATTGGCGGTGTGTATTCTGGCAAATCCAACCATGCCATAGCGCCCATGAATGTCCTCTCCCAGGCATAGAGCTTGATTGTGCGAATATTTCTAGATATGGTGTCATAGTCTTCCTGAAACCTGGGCATCCTGGTCGTTTGGTTTAGCCTTTTCAGATGTTCGATATTTGCAGATACCAGATGGGCAATCAGCTGGTGGCCAAGAGTGATGGCAACTGGAATGACAGCACACCAGCCGATATGTCGAGATATGATCCAAACATTGAAAAGCTGAGCAAGCATCGAGCTGAAGGTGTCTATAAGGGTCTTGGTTGTTGCTGAGATCTTATAAGCTGAGCTATAAAATTTATACTCTCTAAAAAATTTGCAATATGCCGTAATGTACAACTCTTGTGCCTTAAAATATACAAGCGCAAGAATTTTTTCAGATATCAGCTCATGAAAATGTATAATATATCTATCAGCAAGAGTGGTGAGCGACAGCAACTGCCAGACAGCAAGAAGCATGGCCAAGCTCGGGTAGTCGATTGCACCCGGACTGCCGATAGTTGCAATAATGCTAACAAACATGAGCCGGCGCAAGTGAGTAGCCATTTTAACTAGTGTTTTGGCAACAAGCACACCGACAATACCCTTCCATTCGGCTACAATAAGGCCGCGGATGACAAAGAACCTATGTGCACAAAAATACAGTAATAAGATATTGGTGTGTTTAGAACAAACTAATTGTAGTTGGTCAAATATATCATTTAGCATGTATTTTATTTTAGAAGAATTGCCTTTGCAATGGGTCAAACACTGCTCTTTTACTGTGCTCGCTAAACTCGCTCTCAAACTTGCGGTTGCGCAAATCTTCAATAGAAAGGCCACCACTGCGCATGAGCCTGGCAAAAACAAACCCATCGAGAGCGCAAATGCCCTTGAGATGGAACAAAATGTTGCTTTTCAACTGCGAATTCAACGCATACCACGCGAGCCAAAGGTGAATTGCTGCGCTGGCTGCGGTTGCTGGCAGGGTCATTATCAGCGGCGATTGGCCCAGTCGGTAAATTCTGGCCACATGAAAGCAGGCAAGTGCATTGCTGCCGCTGGCTGCGCCCAAATAGTGGCAAAATGCCGAATATGCTGTCAGCGAGACTGCAGCAGACAAAGAAGCAGTAAAAACAACTGAGCTGATGGACACGCTCTGGATTACAACAAGTGCCACATTGGCAATGCCCAATGCAATCAGTGAAAATGCAGGCGTGGGCAATGTTTTGCGCCTGGTTGATTTGGCATTAAACATTGCCATAAGGCAGGCCATTGACACAACAATATCAATTGCGACGCTAGCGTTTGCCGCAATAAAATTAGCTGCCATTTGTTGGTAATTTGAAAAGATGATAATATGAAGTTTTTAATGGGTGATGTTTCAACAAGCTGTAAGTAAATAAAATAAATGTGAAAAATGTGGTGGGAGAATAAGAAGCAGAAGACACATACCAGTGGTTGGGCTTTCTCTATTTTGTTGGTATACACGCATCACTACACTAGAATGAGAATTTGGCATCCAAAAACACATGTACTGTTGGGCACACATTTCCTTTTTAGCCCAATGCCCATCAGCTGCCCTTTTCTTTGTGAGCACTAAGACTTGTAGTCATAAAAAGGGAAAAATAATATTTCTTTGTGAGCATTCTTTTCTTTTCTAGGTTTCTACGGAATATAAATTAGTCTAGTATTCAATACACTCGTCAACGTCCAGCATATTTTTAAGAACATGTTATTCCAGATGCAATATGCAAATAGGACATCTTTTACAAATAGACCCAAAGCCGCAGTCAAACAATGAATCTGCTGAATGTGAAAAATGGTTCTGTGAGAATAAAAGCTCATGTGGTTGCAATTTCCTTGCATGGTTGAGCAGTGGCCTGCATTTTAGACATGTATATTGTTCTGCATTGTATTTTTAATGGTTAAAAGTAGCCAAAACACATTTTTATTCCTGCTGCAGCATAGCATGTGCTTATTGCAATTATTTTAGTTTAGCACATTTTTCTGCGCAAATAAAATTTTTAAAATGCGTACAAATGAATTGAGTTTTGACGGGCAGCCCGTCTTAACCTAAAGCAATAAAGAGTTTGTGTGTTTGCGCCAAACGTGCTTTTAACAACATTATTACTATCACCATTGCGGTGTGCCTTTAAAACATTGTTTTATTTCAGATTTTCTTGTCACACACGGAATGGTACCGTATATTTAAGTAAATATTAAATGAATACACAGCTATATGCCAAAGTTTTTTAAGCCAAGTTGTCTGGCACTTTGATTATGCAGCGCATGCCCAGATAAACTGAGGTGACATAGTCATAACCGTTGTAATCGTCCGTCCTAATCGGTTTTATATTTACGTGTTTAAAATCACTGATATAGGCTTTGTCTCTGCTTTTTTCAGCAATCAAACATAAACCAAAGCGGGGACTGCCAAAATCAATTAGCGGGGCTCCATGGTCATATTTGGCAATTGGCTTCAGCGGTAGATCTTTCAAAGGCAAAACACATACCCAATTGATGTTTACAAATTTGATATTCATAACGACCCTTTCTGGAGTACCCAAATCAAGAGATATGACCCCAAGGACTTGCTTGACGAATTCACAAGCTTATCGCACGTTTAAGCCGATAGAAATTCAGGTGTATAAAATGACTTTATTTCAGTACTAAATAAAAATCCAGGAAGGAGAAGCCCGGAATCACAACAATTATTGTTGTGATTGTGCGCCTTTATAATTATTTACAAGAGCGCTGATCGTCGTTGGCTCAAGCAGCCAATACAACGGATAAACATAGTACATAGGCGTAATAGCAACATATATGGTAAGCAAGTCGTATGGCCCCAGATGGGCAAAAAAGTTTACAATGGCAAGTTTATACAAAACCAACCAGATACATTGATTGAATACATTCCAGCTGTGGATAAGCAAGCTATAAAGCATTTTGTAATACAGTTTACGCTCCAGCTGTGATACAAGAAATTGCGGCTTGTCTCCGGCGATTGATTAATGAATCAATCGCTAGTTAATTCCCTACTTGGGTATGCGGGAATTCATATGCACACATAAATACTAATGAATATGAACAGTGGAGGGTGTTCATCCCTTAGTTTTCTTTTAGTTCATTTTGTTCAAATATATATTTTTAACATAACAGGGTTCGTGGAAGGGAACAAGAAACATTAACCCGAGCCACCCACAAGATCCGTGTCAGTTCAAAGAAAGAGAGTCTCTCGACAAGCATGAACGGCAAGGAGAGAATGCTGCTGATGAGCTGTCAGTGGATTTTTCTGCAACAGGTTTGGTCCATAGAACGTCTTTGATCCAGGCTTCAAAATAGTTTAGCTGCATTAAACCAACCCGTACAAGCGCATTGACAACCGGGCACCCACTCATCGACCGGCACACCGTGTTTTGGCAATAAAAATGAGGGCTAATCCTTCGTAGCGCTCCACACAACAATTACATGCCGCTCAGCGACTCGCCTTCGAAAGACAACAATCACATGCTACTCAGCGACTCGTCTTCAAAAAACACAACAATTATATGCCGCTCGGCGACTCGATCAGCAGGGTTCTTCTGTTTTATGGTGTCTCAATAGTTGGCATCTGTATTTTCTAGACCAACGGACAATTAAATAAGTCGATGTGCTGCGAGCGGGCTCGTCGCCAACATGCTTGGGCACCTTGGTGTTGTCCAAGTCGATCTGCACCTTATCCATTACTTTCGGTTTGCGCTTGGGCTCTTTTGTCATCAACGCTGGCTTGTCGGTGTATTTTGCAATATAACAAGTTGTTGAAGCTCCCAAACGCTCTGTAGCCAATGCCACTGGTGTCACTGCAGTTTCCCCATTGGTAATATAGCCACTGCCATGTCTGTTGTTTGGATAAAGCATTGGTCGCCCCTTTTTGGGGGTCTCTGTCGCATAAAAAGACAAAAGACATTGGCAATGTTGCTCAGGACGGCTGTAGACAGTGTCGCGCGGCATATCACTTGCCAATAATAAACGGCGGTCCTGCATGTAAAAAAGAGGGGGAATACATAGCTGAGGGCAAAAAGAGGGCGCTTCCGGATTTGAACCGGAGACCAATCGGACTGCAGCCGAACGCTCTACCACTGAGCTAAACGCCCCTGCCAACCAGCTTTTTACAGCCAATCTTGTTGCTTCTAACCAATTCCATTTGCCAGCCTACTCGACCCGCATGCTTTGCAGTAGCTAACCCCCGCACTGGCGCCCTGTGTTCTACCCACGCCTTTTGCACAAACACATTCCCACCATCCGCGCACCACCATGCGGGGATACGTAGCATTTCCGGCGATCAGTTGGCTTGTTGCTACGCCTGTTGCATTTGCATTCCCCCTGTTCTTTGTCTCTATCCTTAGCACTTCCATTTTTCGCATCCACAAAGGCAAACTCACTGGCGACTTTGCCCTCTTTGCACCGTTTTTTAATTGCCCTCAGTTGCAAATGCCATTGCCTTTGCTGGCATTTGGAAAGTACCAAATAATCTCAGTTCCGCGTGAGTATATCTTTGATAGAGTGCTTGCTGCTTACTAGCGTTAATTTGTATTTTGTGTTTGTTTGAAAGCCATTGCGCCGCTTTTCAGCAAAAAATATTTGGCTATTTCAGAAACAGTGATTCAATTGACCCAGACCATATGTTTGTCGGCAGGCTTTTTTCACCAGAATATTGTTATTGTTCAGCCCAACATTATCGGCAAAAGTGTATTCGATAGCTTGTCTCTTTAGCAACATTAACAATTTAATTTTTCACACAATTTTAGGCTAAATGTAAAGACAATGGTTTTTTGTGATTTGTGCAAACAAAAAACTTTATTTTTGTTGTTTTTTCTGCCTAACACATACAAATTATTTTATATTGTTAGTCCTCATGTTACGCAGCCCGAGGATATGGAGGTAGACACTGAGGGCGAAAATCATGAGACGGACTCTCGTCAGCTAACAGATGGATCTGGTATGGGCCAAATCACAGGAAATCAAATTAGGCGCCACAATTGACATCCGGGCATACTGCCTGTCCTGAAATGGATGTGCTAGGCGCAAGAATACAGACATGCCAATTATGCCATATCAGGGACCCGGTTACTTTCATAAGGACCAGTTCTCGCGAACGGAGCACACAACTGCCAGTGAGTGCTACAAAGACAAGGATATATATGTAAGGCGAGGCCGGTGATAATAGCACTTTAGAAACACTAGTAATAAAAACCTTTATAATTTCACACCCATTCTTTTAAAACTATTACAGTAGTGTTCCCCACCCCCCTCTTACATAACACTCATACCAAGTAAAATTTTTCATGCAACAACAAAAATGTTGCTGTTGGCTATTTTCACATTGTATTATTACACAATGTGTGTCATAATACGGGCCACTGGTACTACATTGAATAAATAGTAATTGTCCATACATTTTTGAATCATTGAGTCACGCATTTACAACTACATTTTGTGAGTTGACATTATATTTTAAACCCCTGTTTTATAACGTTAATTTGGCCCAGGTAATTGTAGATTTAACAATTCTGATTAATGCCTTAAAAAAGTATTCAATAAAGTATTATTTTAATGTTTGAATAATAATGCCCACATTGTCTTTTATTTATTGTAAATTTAACATGTGATTATACAACAAGCTGCTGATAAGTAGAGTAAAAAACATACCAATTAAAAATTGTGTACGAGAAAAATAAATTGAAATCTTAACTAATGGGTTTTATTTTATTTTATAACCAATCATTTGCTTGGCGCATTGATTGTGAATCTGAATGACCATCATTGTTATTTAAAAATATGTGAATTTGAATTATTTTCATTGATACGGGAGTTGGGATTTGTCAATTGGCTGCTAACAGTGTACATCATAAAAAAGCAAAGGCTTGGCAAGTGTGGCTTTTCCGGAACGGAATTAAAGCATTTGCATAGGAAAATATATACTAAAAAAGATGAGGAGGGTGGAAGGAGGGGGTGGTTGTGTGAATATGTACATTTAAATAAAAAATGTATATTCCGGGAGGCGTTCAGCACACATGGCTTATGACAAGGAAAATGTAAACGCCATGCAACTGCCCCTTGCATTCTATAATTTTTCTATTTGTTTCATAGCAACAAGGGCATATAGTTTTTTTGAAGTTTTATTCGGGAGTATGTGCTTTCTTTGTCGAAAATCCAACATTTATTTGTGTTGCTTTTTACTAGGTACATGTGGTATGTATACATGATGTAAACTATATTTTATATTTAGAGGCGCATTCAGGTGTAGAAAAATACCAAATATTACCGTGTAATTAGTTTTAGAACATAAATTGGTCACCTCTTTTTTTACTCCGTATTTTCGGCATTCCAAAAGCAACAGATACATGAGCGGGGGTAATGTGTTATAAAAAAGAGGCAAAATGGCCATTGATGAATACAGGGAAACGGGCATGAACATAATTTATTTTTAAACCAGTGCATGTTTTTCCCATATGGAAATATTTCGGCGATAATATATGCTGCGACTGCAATGCTTTTTAATAGTGTATTTTATTACTTGCTTTTTTGTATTGGTAACAGGCAAGCTGGACACCATTTTGCGTGCATCATTGCAACCTATAACACAATGTAGAGGCAATATGTATATAGAGACTTTGGCCTTAGTCCCACCTTTTTGCATGTATTTTTGCTATTCTATATAATAATAAAATAAAATATTCATGTGATTTCATAACCACCAAGTTCTAAGCAGGTTATACAAAAGCGATAATGTCTAAATAAGAAAATGTAGGTAAAAAAGGGAAACCTTTTTTGAGGCGCAACTTGACTGCGGTTTAACTCCGATGCACGCCTGTTTTTTCATACTTTTATTCCAGTTTTTCGGCATTTGACTATGTAGAATTGTGGGAAAAAGAAAAGGCAGGGTTACATCCACATACATGTATGGATTTATAAACATTAATTGTGTAATAGAACAGCAACAAAAACAAGTCTATTGTGATATGTGTGTATACAGTGTAATTTATTATTTTGTCCTTTTTTGTGTTTTCGCAAGCTTGAACAAATCACAATTGTAAAATATCGGCATGTTTTATTTTATTCAATTTTTTTGCGCAGCATATTTTATGTGACTCCATTGTCTTCTTTTCTCAAGCTGCTTTATCCGAATCTGCAAGGTGGCAATCATGGGATATTAGGGTGATGTTTTTGAATTTACATCTTTACCCAGTCGCTTTAATTTCCCCATTTCTCAAGCTGCAGGGTGGTAAAAGGTGCAGAAGGTGCAGAGACAGATAAAAGGCGGCCACATGTTCTTTTTTCTTGTTTATATCCCCTACCCTAACTTTTTTACTTTTTAGGAATGTTGTGATTGGATGAATTCAAACAAATTATCAGACAATAGAAAGGCTTGTGATCGGAAATAAAAATTACAATAAAAGCATGTGGAACCTGCATATTGATTCATCTCATTATTTATGTCACCAAAAAAGCCACAATCCACATCTTTTTTATCACTCAAATAAAAATACAAATGTATATGTGGTAGACCCCAACCCCTTGTAACCTTTGGTCTATACCTGATTAATGGAATTTGTCGGCAAGTCCGGTCAATTTGAAGAAAATAAACAAAAACAACGCAAAAACAGCAACACATACACACATATATATATATGTATGTGTTTATTGTGTGTCATGTGGAGGCAACAGACCAAGTTAGTTTGTCTGTAAGGGGTGACCATGAAACACACATGGGAAAAGAAAAGAAATTAAATATATTGGCGGAAAATGCGGGAAATATAAATATATTTTTGTTTTATGTATGTATGTACATGCGTGCGTTAGTTTGTGTGCACATTAGACTCAAAGTACACACAAAACAAGAATGATGACGGGCGAAGAATAAAAAAGGGTCAAGCAAATATGCGGATTTTATTCATGCTCTTCTGATGCTGCATTGGTGTCACTTGCACGTGCATATCTGCAAGGGGTTATGTTGTATCCCTTTGTTTTCTCTGTTTGAGCCGCTGCGCGCTCATTTATGCCAGATTTACATGCCGTTTCAGGTAAAATGGGAGACATTTGCGGTGCATCCAAGCACTTCTTCTAAGCCCCAATTGCCGAGAATAATCGCTAGTTAGCGACACTGGAAACACCCTAACACTCTAACGCTTGCAGGTGCACCAAGCGTGTGTGCAATTCACATAAGGTGTGGTTTGTGCGTGAGATGAATTTTGTGAATGAAAAATGTACAGATTAAGGTCATTAGTAGAGTTCCGCAATGGGAAAAAGGAAATAGAGGGGAAATGCCGGGTGTTGAATGTAATGTGGAAAGAGCGAATGCAAGTGTGCGTTCAGTAGAATGCCATTGAGCCATGGTGCGTGATGGCCGGTGAGTGCTTGGTCATTGCAGCATGGTACTCGTGCGACGCAGGCGCCGATCTCGGCTGGGCGCCTGGGCTGGCCAACACGTGCATGGTGGGCAGGCCGTAGCGGACCTTGTGGTTGCTGACCGCCATAGAGGATGCAGCGCGCGCCGAAGAGCACACGGTGGGCTTTGGCCTTTGCTGAGGGCCGGCAGCGTCTGCGGCGGCACTAGAGGCGGTTGCCGAGGCAGGCGCAGGGCGCGCGTACGGGTGCATGGTGTGGTGCTGGATTGGGTGCGAGCCGGCAAAAACCTGAGGCGCGTACATTCCGTGCGAATGGTATGCGTCGGTGGCTGCATCGCCAAAGACAGCTTGCGCGGGCTGACGTTGCGACGTGATTTGGTCGACAGGTGCGTGCGGTAGTGCTGCATCATGTTGTCCTGGCGCGAGAAACGGCTTGAGCAGCCGGGGTATAGGCAGCCAAAGTTTTTCTCGCCCGTGTGGATCCGCTGGTGGCGCGCCAGATGGCCGCTCGTGGTGAACGCCTTGCCACAGCCGTTAAACGCGCACCTGTACTTGCGCTTGCCTGTGCTCTTGGCACTTGCCGGCTCGGACAGCGATGCACTGGCTGTGGGCGAAGAGGCACACAACGAGAAAGAGTCGTGGGAACTGGCAATGCTAGCGCTATAGTAGGCCTGTCTGTGCCCACGCACACCGCCACTATTCCTGATGCCAATGCTGCCGCTAATGCTCCTGTGTGAGTGCATGTCGCTGGCCAAGTTAGATGCTGCAGTTACCAGCCCACGGCCTGCACCAGCGTGGACAGAGACGGCAGCATGCTTGGGATATGCAGTGGCGTGGTAGCGCCAGGGGTCGACAGGGCGCGGAAGGAGCTTGCATTTGTCGGCGAGCTGCCGGGGGAGAGCCCAGGAACTGATGAGCAGCGCTTGTGATCGGATGCATTGCTGTCTGTCGTCAGTCTCATCGCAGTCATTGAGAATGCTGACGCAGCTGCCGTCTGCCGTTCTAATTGACAGTGACGGAGCCGCGCGCCGTGGAATTGGTGCACAGGTGCGACTGGCGCCATGGCAGGAGAGACCCAGGTGCATTGGTGTCCTGATCGCATGCCCGGGAGTAGAGCGCGTGGCGACAATGGAGCCGGCTGCCGGGCAGGGAGAGGTGGATGTTGAGCTGGACATTGCTTTGTTGTGCCGCGATGATTAAACCGGCGATAGATTCAAAAATTAAATGAAAAATTAAAAGAAAAAACCCGATTTCGAGCAACTTTTACACTCGAGAATATGAAGAATATATTTTGATGCGCGTAAAATATTGAACAGCAGCGCCCTCACTTGTATGTGTGTATGCGAGAGTCAAGGCAATGACTGTACTAAGGAGATAGAATAAGAATGGTGATAAAAAGGATAAATATAAATATAAAGAAAACAGGGCTGAGCTGAGCACTAATGGATAATAAGGGAATGGGTTATAGACTGTTGAGAGAATGCAAGAAAGAAAAAAACCGACCGGGAACTTTGGTATTTATGTATCCGACCCATGGAAGTGGGGGGAAGGAAGAGGAGGAAAGAGGGGGGTTGGTTTGCGAAAAAAGAGGGGAGCCCGAGCGTGCAACATTATTGTTCCAGCGAATTCGTGGTTATTAAAAAGTGCATATCCGCTAGGGCACACAAAAAACCCGATAAACCACGCGCATTTAGCGCAGTGCATACATTTTTTAAGCACCATCTATGGCGTCGCTGACTTTTCCGAAGCTACCCACCCTATGTACCCACCCCCTTTATCCCCTCCCCACCACCTCCGTCGTTGTCCCCATCTTCCCTCTTCTTGAGCAAACAAAAAAGGACGTAATATTACGCTGCCAAGAAAACAAAATTATTTGTTTGCAGTTGAAAGCCGAGTGAGCAGAGAGGAAAAATACCACCACCCTCTCGCGAGCGCGCATATGCTCATCGTCAATATGAGCATACAGCTAGCTACGCAGGAAATAAACAATGAACGACAAAAAAAGACAAGCTTTGGCTGCCAAAGAAAGAGGAAAGTAATAAAGAGGGGAGAGGGGGGTGTTACGACTCTTGGGTTGCCTGGGGGCCAATTACCAACTGGACTGAAAAAAGTGGCGGTGTCTATTGGTAGGCTCCGAGTGGCGGTGCTCAAAAGCACAGCACAGCTAGAGAGGAATAAAAGGGGGGAAGGGGTGGTTGCTTGCCCGCCTACGTGTGGACCCCTTCACTGCCATTGTTTTGTCTGCTTGAACTACATAATAGCGTTCAAGCCGACAGAGCTTACAGTGCTGAATTTGTATGCTGCACATGCACCCGGACTCGATAAATGGTCTGTTGGATGCATCAGATTCTGCATTTTTGCAAACGAAAGCCCGGGTAAATGCACCATATCAAGGAGCTAATAATAACTTTACAATGATCGATAAAACAACATTGGGAGCTTGATTACTTGGCTCGGTGGTGGTAGTCGTGGTAATGGCAGCGCAAGCAAGCAAAAAGGAATGAGTAAAAAATAAACAATGGCTATATAAATGATAAGCTTTTTTCGTTTGATGTTTTTGCGACAATCCCCGTGTACGGGTTATGCACAGTGTCCTTGCAGGCTCGGCGCTGCTTCTGTCCTTTCCTCCGAGTTTATCCTTCATTTTGCATAACTAGCCGCACTTAATTTGCCAATTCGTTCAGTCGAGCCAAAATAACAAAGCAACAGAGAGATCTCAGGTCGGCACATGCATGCTTTTGCATAAATAATCTGGAATAATTAGCAATGCACTCAAATTACGCTGCCATGCTATGCGCTGCAAGAGATGGGGATACAAAAAGGAGTAGACTGACAGAGAGGGAGCGGGAGAGGGAGATGAAGCTGATTTAGCAGTTGTTAATTGCTGAGGAAAAATGCTCATTAATTAATGCTTCGACAAAACAAACCCAACCGCACATAAATGCAGCACGCCGTACAAAAAACCAACACAATAAAGTTACGCTGGAGACTCCTCCACACTCGCTTACTCGTACATGGCTCTCTCTTTTTCCCTCCCACTTTTGTGAATTTCCCCTTTCCTCCCCCATAGCCACGCATTTTACTGTTGTAGTAATAGTCTGCTACTGACGCTTACTGATCCTTTTAGCAGTTCAATTTTAATGCACCAATTACCCGCTTTCAAGCAAGGTCTTTGCTGTGGCGCCAACGCAGTATTCATTAAAACGATAACCAATTAAATTTTGCTACTGTGAGTTAGACATGTTTATTAATTTGAAGAAACCATGCCCAAAACATTTGACAGGTATTGAAAATAAGATGACGACAAGTGTGGATATTGTGCGCAAAAAAGCAATTAATATATCTGGGCCACACAGATCGACATGTACAATGAAAAAGCACAGTTATAATGTCTGTTGTTGACAATTCCTTGGCAATGGCGTCTGCTTGCCAGAGCCACATACTGAATAGATGTATTGAGCCCCTGCTGCGCTGAGTCTATTTATTTTTCTGTAGACAAGACATGCAACAAGCCTGTCTGATCCCAATTGTATTATCTATATTATTCAACAATCTATGAAAAAATCCCCTTTTTATAACAACCACACGCCTTTTCTTTATGCCAAACCGGCATTATCCTCAAAAATAGCTGGTCTTTAATATTAAAATTAGCGTGTGAAGTATGCAATTCATGCACAATGTCGTACTATCCCTAGCT
>NW_026251515.1:0-52964 GCF_025024165.1 Kickxella alabastrina | reverse complement strand
TCGCGTGCATGCATTGCCGCTTGGCCGCGCCGCATTCAGCTACAGCTCGCTCGGACTCAACTCGCAAGATGCGCTGCAAATCGACCCTCCGCGCGTGGCTGCTCGTTTTTACGGAAACAAGTTGGAGACCGCGTGGACTGCACCCGCAGACACCGACACGAGCTGGCCGCTGTTCCACAGCGGCGTTCTGGCAGCCCTGTCGATAGAGCGCGGCCAACTCAAAGGCGCACACCCGTCGTGGGTGCTGCTGAATTGGCCAACGGAGCAGCCGACCGATGCGGACCCTGCCGCTGTAGGGGAATCGCAGCGGAAGTACAAGGACGCGCTTGCATTGCACGCGGGGTTTTTGTTCGGGATTGGGCTTTTGCCTGATGATGCCGCGTCTAGCGCGAGCGGCTCTCGCGCGCGACAGCACAAGGCAAACGGCCCTCTGTGCGGTGTCCCGCCCTGGCAGGCATTCAAGTACCTTAGCATTCGCCATGGCCTGACTTCTATCGCCCTGCTGATGGGCTGCGCTTGCGCGCAACGGGGCACAATGAACGCGTCGGTGAGCAAGATACTGTCACTGCATATCCCCACGCTGTTGCCACCAGGCTCCTCAGAGCTCATGCTGCTGTCGCACGGCACGCAGGCGGCGGCGATGCTTGGCCTGGGCCTGCTGTACATGAACTCGCAGCACCGCCGCATGTCTGAGGTCATGCTTGGTGAGCTGTTTGCCATCAAGAATGCCACGCCGTCCACGATGACGACCCGGCTTGACGGCGCCGATCCGGCCGAAAGCGCTGCCGAGTGCTACTCGCTGGCTGCTGGATTCGCATTGGGGCTGGTGGCTCTTGGACAGGGCACGTCATCCCGGTCGCTGTCTGATCTGCACCTGCTGGACGCGCTCACAGAGACCATGCATGCCAGCGATGGCAGCAAAGCCGCTAACCACGAGTCGCCAATGGATATGCTTGGCCGTCTGAACATTGCGCCGAGAAGCAGCAGAAGCCTGGGCAGCGGCGGAAACATGGGCAATGTATCTGATCTCGGCGCGATCGCAGCACTTGGTCTCATCTTCCTCGGCACAAACTACCATCCAGCTGCACAGCGATTGGCGCTGCCAACGACAACATATGAGATCCGGTCAATCGACCCGTTTTTATTGCTCTGGAAGACACTCATGCGCTCTTTAATTATGCTCGACTCGATCTCCCCGACGCCAGCCTGGGTCGAGACCAATGTTCCGCAATGGATGCCTGCCCAGCTGCCAGCTGATCTGTGCCGCGCACGACTGCATGTTGTGACTGCAGCGTGCTTTGCAATCGGGCTCAAGTACGCTGGCACCGAGGACTACAGCGCGCACACGACGATACTGACCTATTTTGACGAAGTGGAAGCGGCAGCCAGCAGGCCAGCGTTGGGATACGAGCCTAGCCTGACTCGTGCATCAGCACAGGCCTGCCTCGACATCATGTGCATCTCCGCTGCACTGGTCATGGCCGGGAGCGGAGACGTGGCGACGATGCAGCGCTTGCGCGCCTTTCATGGTGTGAGCGCGTCGCGCACCTATGGCACGCATATGGCGTCGAACTTGGCACTTGGAATTCTATTTATTGGTGGCGGCGCTCGCTTCACGCTGTCCAACTCTGTGGAATCCATTGCGTTGCTGCTCATTGCATTTTTTCCGAGATTTCCTCAGCACTACTCTGACAACCGCGAGCATCTGCAAGCGTGGCGGCATCTGTGGGCGCTCTGCGTCAAGCCGCGATGCCTGGTGGCCCGAGACGTTACAAACGGGCGCATGTGTCTGGAGGCGACAATTTCGCTGGTCAGCCGAGATACAAGCGGCGAATCTCGCACATTGAGCCTCGTCTCTCCCGTACTATTCCCATCGCTGGATCGGGTCGCATCTGTCCATGTGTGGGCGCCAGGATACCTGCCAATAACTCTCGACCTGGAGATAAATCCTGACGTTGGCCACTTGCTTTCTAGGAGGCGCATTATATACATGCAGCCCAGCGAGCATTTCCCAAGCCTGGGCACTACGCTAGGCGGAATGGGCCTCACATCGCTCTCCAAGTACCACGTGTGGTTGGCAAATGTCCAGTGCTTGGTCACTGGGGCGTGCGAGCAACTGGAGGCAGCAGTGAGTACAAGGCCGGAATCTGGAGAGCACTCGCAAACACCTCCATTCTCTGCCATCCAGGCCATACAGCGGCTGCGCATTTGTGCTCGGTATTCGCACAGCTGTCTGACCAGCCGCAACTCATATTCGGGCGACAGTGCTGCGCGAAATTGGGCCGAGGCGACATATCTGGCATGGCTGGCCACGCGAGACACCGTTCTGAGGCTGGGCCGCTTGGACGCGTGCAGACAGATGATTGCTGCACATTGGGCTGCGGGCCAAATCTCGCCCGACGCTTCGAGATCCAGTCGCTTGTTTGCTGTGGTTGGCCTGATGAACGCTGCGCTGGACATCCCGAGACCCGCAGATGCAATGGAGCTGGCAAAGGTGGTGCCAGCGTCTTCACTTGTGGACCACTTTTTGGGGGTTAAATAATAGCTTGACATGTAATCCGGCCACTTAAACAAATAAGCAAGTTGATTTACTTTTTCAATTGTGTGTAAAGTGTAATAAAAGAGACAGACACATTTTTTATTGGAATTTGAAGCATCGTTGGAAGCGTCCCAAAAACTCATAAAGCTACTATTCTCTTTAGATGACGTCCTTGATGATGGTGCTCTTCTCCGAAACGTAGATACCATCGAGGAACTTACGGATATCCTTGTTGCGGACACGGGTAGCCTGCTGGATCGAGGCAGCGGACTGCGAAACGTTGGCAAGATCGTTACCGGTCAGGACCAGCTCGTCCTTGGTACCGATGGTCTGAACAATATCAACACCGGGGAGCAGGAAGACCTTGCGGACGTACTTCTCACCCAGGAAGTTACGGATCTCAACCGAGTTATCCTCCTTGTTGATGTTGACACTGATGGGGAAATGCGCGTACACGAAACGCATCTTGTACTCGTAACCCTTGGTGACACCCTTGATCAGGTTGTTGATGTGCGAGCACACGGTGCGGATGCAGGCAATGTGCTTGCGGCCACCCTGCCAGACAATAATGCGGATGGTGTTCTTGGTGGGGCGCTGGATGTCCATCTGGATGTGACGCATATCGCGCGTCAGGGTACCACGGGGACCGGTAACGGTAATGTTACGGGCCTTGATGGCAACGGTAACACCCTCGGGGATGGTGACAATGTCTTCCTTCTGAATGTGCTTCATCGTAAAGGTTCCTACAAAAGTCGAAACGTGTATGTGCAGACAAGCTGGTAAACAATTATTTAGTTCAATACCGTTCAATATACGCCGCGCTGTGCGCGCCAGTCCGAATTGGAGCCATTCATAAAAAATGTTTAAACAGTTGTGTGCTCTCGCTCTCCAAGCTTGCATAGCCCAACCACTCTAGACGCCAATGACAAACAGCTCATGCTAATATCTGGCGCACCAGTAATAAGCGCGCGTCTATGCAGCTTTGTTGCTGCCGTTTTCTGCGACAGACGCGCGTATACTGGACATCGCCAGATCTGTCGCCATCACATAAACAGAGCACACAACTCTGCAAAAGCGCAGTCACGCAAAACCCAGATAGCCAGCACTGTAGAGGGTTAAGCAACCAATTGCCTTTGTCTAATGCTCTGGCAGGCGTGTCACTGCCAACAGCCAGCAGCAATTAGTCGCTTAAAGGCCAAATTAAAAGGCTGACGCTGAAAAATAAGGGGATGGGGACAGTCTGAAAGCTGCGTGTTCCATATTTCGGTAGAAGTTAGAGTGCAAGAAAATGTAGGCCTCACAAATTCCATTTGCAAATGGCAATTTGCAGCTCTGTCGAATTTCAATCAGAATCTGCAAATCGCCGCAAAATAAAATGGGTGTGTCAACCATGGCTTTCGCATCCATTCTGCGTCGCTGTATCCGCTGCACAAATAGCTACCACCAAATCCATTTAAAACATCCATTATGGCGCTGTTGGGATCTGGCAATGGATTCTCTTTGTGCGTATCCATCACGTAGAACGTGTCTCCGCGTACTGTTGAATCCATGTCTCCATCCCTCGTTGATATTGTCTGTGGCTGGGTTCTGCGTGTCTTATAAAATACAAAATAAATACGCACCTGAATATTATCAGCGCTGACAGTGGTGAAAAAGGCTGAACTCTCCTTGCGAGCAATCTTGCCAGCCATTTTGTCAAAGTCGCCTTTTCGACCAACTATGCCTTCCTCTCTCAAGCCTGTGGGAGGCGCGAAAAGCCAGCCTGTGGTGGCTGTAAAGTCCTGCTGCGCCAGTCAGAATGGGCTAGAGACAGATCGACGGACGGCGAGCCGCAATGTGCCCAAAATGATATTGAAAATGCTAATTTAATCACGAAATCGCGTACTTTATACTTTAACGTATTTTTTATTGGACCACGCACTATTTTATCAGACATACGCTAGTCAGTGTGGTTTGTGCTCTAATCAGTGTGGGGCTTTGCGAGTCGCAAAAAGCAAGCGGGAGATAATCTCGCGCCGTGGCATGTTCAAAGTTGAATTTGACTGCTAATTTTTTTCTTGAATGAGCATTGAAATTCAGATTATTCATTTGTTTTTTACACACTTTTAATTTTGCAATTCCATTTCACCACTCTAAAATGTTTGCTCGCAAGCTAGTTCAATTGTCAACCCGCACAGCCGTTGCGCCCAGCAGACTCGTCCGCGGTGGGCACGGCGCACCCCAGTTCAATGAGCCCGGAGGCTACCTCTTTGGTCGCAAGGTAACAATGGGTGGCAGACATTTTTGACATTCTAGACTAATCATAAGGGCACAATTCAATATTAAGACTGCTAATTCCATTGCTGAAAGACAACATTTACACTTGTAGCCCGGAGAGAAGTACGAAAGCGAGGGTTGGGAGGTTATCTGGATTGGCGGCTTTGCCATTGCCTTTGGCATGATTGCGGCCGGCGTATACTACAAGCCAGACACCAGGTAACGTAGAAATAATGTCAATATATGTGAGAATAGGCTACTGTGCTGATATACCTTGTGCATAAACAATGCGGTATTTTGTACTGATACTTTCGTGTTTGTTTTCCGGTTGGTCATATAGGATCCGCACCTGGGCCAGGCAGGAGGCCGAGAGACAGATGCTCGAGGAGGGTGATCTGCTGGAGTATAAGACAACAGCGTACAAGGCCTAGGTTTTGTTATCTGTATGTCCTCTACTTTTCCATATACACTCATCAATACATTAAACTCTGACCGATTTATGAATTATTGTGAGCGACACATGTGCAAAACCGAGTGTGTTGACATGGAACTGGTATATTTATTGGCCCGGGTTGCTAGCCACCACATATGAAAAGCATGCTGCGCTATTATCCTATAAAATCGGGACCATTTTATTGAATGCCAGGAATTATCAAAACAGAAGGTGGCATGGTTATTGTGACCACCATATTAAATTTACACATGATAATACCTGTGTGTGAACATACCCAACCCTTTGTTCGAGCAGCAAGCATGACACCAATATGTGTTTCTTGATTTATTTGCAAGTTGAGAAGTCAGATGACTGCAAATGACGATTTGATGTTGGGGCGATGCAAAAAATATGTAGCACAAAGTAGCTCTATCAATTTAGTTATTGAGGAGTGCCCACTGTCAGAATTAACGATGCGAGCTGTGGAGTGTGATAGGATGTGTATAAAATAAGGCCTGGGTACTCTCCTCTTTTTTTGTTGCATTATTTTTGACGCCCTCGGCCAAAATAAAATATAGATATTGTGCTTTCTTCGCTCTAATTTACTGATATTTATTTGTATTATATTATTATTGTTGGCTTACCCTCGACACATCCATTTGTTCGACACACCATGATACACCAGACCAGCAGCCCGACATCAAGTCACATATCGACGGCATCAGCGAACATGCAGCAGCGACCGCTACAAAATGACACCAACAAGGGCATATCGCCGGAGGCAGCAGCGGGTATTTCAGGACATGCTGGCATGCCTGGATACGCTTCATATACATACTCGCCGGACTCTGTCCCTCGTGAAATACATATAGTAGCACCACCACCACAGTTTCGGCGGTTCGGCAATGCCGCTGCCCTCGGCCTAGTCACTTTTAGCCTGTGCACAATCCAGGAGGCAATGATGCAAGCCGGTATATCTGTCGGCTACGGCTATGGATACCGCAGCATGGCAGCCCAATCAATCGCCGTCGCTGGCATCACCCAGCTGTTTGCCGGCCTGTGGCAGATTGCCAACGGAGATACATTCGAAGGCGCCGCGTTCACTTCATTCGGCGCCGCGTGGCTGGCCAAAGGCCTGGCTGATGTCCCCGGTTTGGGCATACTTGACTACCAGGCCAACGAGTCCCCCGACGTTGTCCGCAAGCAGAAGGGTATCATTTCCCTAACATGGTCAATCTGGGTTCTGGTTCTGCTTGCGGGCAATGTGAAATCGCACATTGCCAATATCATTCTATTTGGGACCTTGAATCTACAGCTATCCTTCACCTGCGCCGGCATCTGGCTGGGCCACGAGCCCATCATCAAGGCTGGCGGCTGGTTTGGATTTTTCTGCGGCCTTGCCGCCATGTACAATGCCGCAGCCATCTTGCTAAATGAGGAGAACTTTTGGTTCAACCTGCCTGTAGGCAACTGGTATACATCAAGGACTCCTGTAGTGCACCACAACGAGCAGATGTACGATAATGTCTGAACGCTCAAATCCAAACCACATGCATTTGTCCATATTAAATAAAAAATATTAAAAGCAGGCAGGCAGACAATTGAGGTGTATGTTAAACATTGTTGATATAATTTCAATGTCAGTGTTGGTTGGGACGGCAATTGATATATTAAATATTTTGCAAACAAAACTACATCGCGGTTGTCATCCCTCGCGTGCTCTGACATAGCACAATTAATCGGCCTTGAGGATGTCCAGGAACTTCTTCGAGGCGGATTTCTTGTGGTTGACCTTGGCGGTCTTGGCAGCCTTCTTGTTCTTGCCCAAAAGCTCGGCGCGACGGAGAACCTGAGCGTAGGGGTTGAGGCGGACGAGAACCTGGGTGTTGCGCAGGGGGTTCTTCTTCTGGGTGAAGGGGCGCTTGGTGACACGGGGGCCGGCGGGGCGGACAACAGCCTGAACCTCGCTCGAGGCAATGATGCGGGACACATCGGGGTTGTTGATGAGGGGAGCGGGGAGGGTGTAGCCCTTCTTCTGCTGGGAGACCTCGGTCTGGGTGCCGAAGACCTTGTTAAGGGCCTCAAAGGCGGGCTGAGTCCAGATGACAAAGCGGCCGAGGTGACCACCGGGAGCAAGCTGGAGCAGGTTCAGGCGAGTGACGTCAACCAGCTCAACACCAGGCAGGTTGCGGAAGGCGCGGCTGATACCCTTGTCCTGGGCAAAGACAACCAAGGGACCACGACGCTGACGGTGGCGACGGTTTCTCATCTTACCGCGACCCGCACGGATCGAGCGGGTGTTGCTGACCTTGGCAACATCAGCGTAGGCCTTGAGGGCCTTGAGGAGCTCAACGGCCTCCTTGGTCTTAGTGAGGGACTCGGCCTCAGCGGCAATAACAAGGGGAACCTCCTCAATGTTGCTGATGCGGTGACCACGGCCCGAAACCAGGGACGAAACACCAGTGGCGGCAACAGCCGAAGCAGTAGCGTAACGCTTCTGGTTCGAGTTGGTGCGAATGTGCCACTTGCGCCAGACCTTGTTAGGGGCAAACATGCGACCACCACGGGTCATGTTACCGAAGGCGGCCTGACCAGCACGGTGGGTACCCGAACCGCTGACACGGGGGATACGGGCAACAGCGCGACCGGTACCCCACGACTCGGCGGAGGTCTCCTCACCAGCCTGCTGCTTGGGGGCATAGGCCTGGCGACGGTTCTTGGCCATGTTCTTGTGAACAAACTGGACCAGATCCGGGCGGATGGGGGCGGTGAAGACAGCGGGCAGGGGCACGGTAGCCTCGAGCTTGGAGCCGTTAAGGCCAAAGACGGAAACAACGGGACGAGCAGCCTAGATTTATGAATTAAGAATTTTAAAAATTTAAAAATTGTTAGTTTAATGTCAAATTTAAGCGAATCTCGGATTTTGTCGTTGGATTCAACGTGCGAATCCATCCAAAACAGCTGTTATAGTGGGGTGCATCCGCACTCATTTCGACGATGGATACGCACCATTTTAAATTTTAAAGTGTATGATTCAACAAAGTAGAAATCAAATAGGAGAGAGATTGAACCCCATGTGTAATTGGGCTGGTGCACTGCGATGTGGATATCGCGACAAGCAATTTAATTTTTTTTCCGTTTTTGCCCAACAAAAAATTGCAATCTTCCTGCTGTTGTATGCTGATTTTCGAACAACGCGGATTCATGATCACGACACAGAAAATACGCACACTTTTGCGCGTGCAAGGCCTACGCGCTTTTTTAATTCTTTCTTCATTCTTTCCACATTTGCAATTTGCTTTTATTTGTGCCCAATTTTATTCTGCTGCTATCACGATGAGCTTTTGCTGTTCGAGTAAGTATAGTGACTACATGATAAACACGACCCGCCAACGGTAGCTTGTAAAAAATGAAAGCGACGTCGTGTCCATAGCGATTCAATCGCGATTCATGTCAATGAGGGCAGCAAAATTTAAGAAAAATAATTCACAAGCTCTCTAATCGCTCGCTATTTTACCAACTCTTATCAATTGTAGTATCCGGTGAGACGCCCCAGGAGCCTGTTATTTCTTCCAAAACAGGACGCGTATACGAAAAGCGGCTGCTCCAAAAGTATTTGAATGATAATGGCAGGGAACCGCAGTCCGACCATGGCCTTTCAGACGAGGACATAGTTGATGTGCACGCAGATCCACCAGCAGTCAGACCACGGCCTCCGACGCTAACTTCGATTCCGGCGCTTCTGTCGACATTCCAGAACGAATGGGATGCGCTCGTTTTGGAAACATTCACCCTCAAGCAGCAGTACCAGCAGGTGCGCCAGGAGCTGTCTCAGGCGCTGTATCAAAACGATGCTGCGTGTAGGGTGGTCGCGCGGCTGGTGAAGGAGCGCGACGAGGCCCGGCAGGCGCTAGCGACGCTTCAAGCCCAGGCCGGCACAGTTGAGGCGAACTCTACCGGTGTTTTCGCAGCAGCTGACACGTCCAAGGCTATGGATGTTGATTTTGATGTTGATGAGGTCAATGTTGAGACCAGATCTGTGGCTGCCACTGCGAATGAGGATCTGGATCTGGACACAGAGGATGCATACTATGCAAAAGCTGCCGAGACGGCCAAGATTCTGTCCAAGTCGCGCATGAAGCGCGAGACGCCTGCGGGTCTAGCTTCTCCTGAGGCTTGGAAGACTGCGACCCAGACTGCACTTGTGGAGTCTCTGCATACGTCAACAAAGCCTGGCATCCTGACACTTTGCCTGGACAACGCCGGTGTGCTTGCACTGACAGGCGGCATGGACAACCACGCAGAGGTTTACTCGCGTGAGGCTGACCAGACGCTGGCTACCCTCAAGGGACACACAAAGAAGGTTACAGCTGCACTTTGGGTTAACGGTGGCGGCCTCGACAAGCCCATTATCACTGCGTCGTCTGACAAGACCATTCGAATTTGGGCACCAAAGCCTAACAACACCGACGAGGGTGTTACTGTCCGCTCGATGGGATGGACAAAGACCCACATTATTAAGGCGCATTCCGCCGAGATTGTAGGGCTCTCGATCCATCCGTGCGGCCAGTACTTTGTCAGCGCGGCAGCTGATGGCTCGTGGGCTATCCACTCGATGGGTGGCCAGACTATCATCAACGGAACAATCGACTCTCCAATTTCGCAGGTCGCATTCCACCCTGATGGGATGTTCATGGGAGTTGGTACTGCTGACGGCTACGCTAAAATTGTTGACATTAAACAGAAGCAGGTGCTAGCGGTCCTGGACGTTGCAAGCGCCGAGGATTTCAAATCGGTTACTGGTCTGCACTTTAGCGAAAATGGCTACTACTTTGCCACAACGAACTCCCACGGAGTTGCTGTCTGGGATCTGCGCAAGCAGAAGAAGGCTCATTCGTGGACTCTCTCAGACCTCGCGCAAGAGGGCGAGGGTGAATGCCCCGAATCCATTGTGTTTGCTGATGCCCGCTTTGACAACTCTGGAAAATACCTTGCTCTCGCTGCTGACAAAATACACGTGTTCAAGGTCAAGGGATGGCATACCATGGCCGTCTTGTCTGGAGGTGACTGTGTCAAGACCATTGCCTGGGTTGGCGAAAACTCAGCTGAGATTATTGCTGCTTCTTTAGACAACTCGCTGCGCACGTTTGCACCAGTGCAGGAATAATCTTATTTGTTCAATATATACAAGTATCAAAATGGACATGCGGCAAAAACAATTGCAAAATCCAGAGTCACAACTTCTCTTTAGGTCAATCAATTTTATATATTTTAAATAATGTTTATTTTTAACAATTATTAGGAAGTGTTTAATAGTTTATCTAAAAGCGCTTAAAATTACTAGACACTTTGGCCGAGTGGTTAAGGCGGTGCCCTGCTAAGGCATTATCTTCTGGATGCGCAGGTTCGAATCCTGCAGGTGTCGGTTACTTTTTGCTATTTTTGGATTGAGTGCTTATTAGTATTAGGCACAATGTTTTCTAGTTGATTGTATTTTTAGTATTATCTTTGCCTGTTGTAAAACCAATAATTGCTTTGTTTTGTATGCAACGTTATATACCCATCCATCTAACGATCGGATGTTTTTTGTCTGTATCGAATGCTCAATACAGCATGGTAAACGCTTGTTTTCAAATGTCAGTTTCTTTATAAACATGGCTGGTCGTTCGCTCGCCTATTTTTGTATTTGTAGTACCCCGCATACTCGCCGATAAGAATGATACGGCATTTGGTTGGGGATGTTGTGTGCATTGTTTATAATTCAAGCCATTTTGTACACCCAAAAATAAATGGCGGCACCAAAGCTGCTAAAATCAGCAGTGTTGGTGTTTGGTAATTCTTATCCCATTGTGAAATCAACATTTTTTCAGCGCGCAACCGGCGAGCAACAAAAGAACAAATTTGACTGTGAAATGAAGCAGTGTTATCAACACTCTGTTTTTTCTCAATTGTGCACCACACCAACATTCCCGCTGACATTTCCTTTCAATATACACATATACCTGTAGTCCTATGGCCTGTGCGGATAACAATTTGTTTTTAATTGCACATCACTAGCCATTTTAAAGCCAAGTAAATAACAAGAGCATGGAATACAGGATATGGCTGCATATTTTTTGTTTGTTGTGCGTTAAATTGGGTAAAATGGTACTCAGAAGGTCGCACATTCTGATTTTTCCCTCGGTACTGAAACTGCACAAGCACCCACTGATATATAATGCATTAAATTTTGTGGGCGAGCGAGTGTAATAAAAAAGGTAATTGTGGATTGCGTTCCTGCATGAAATTTAAAAGAGCTTTTGTCGGTTAAAATACAATTTTGTATGTATAGTTATTGGATAAAATCGGCGTTAAACTCATATTATACTTAATGACTAATAAATTGGAAACCTTTATTATAAATAAAAATTTTATAATTAAAGTTGTAAATGACATTGTCAATTTCAAAGGTTTTCGCTATTTTATTATGATTGATATAATTATAAAACATTTCGCCTATAGAATGCGCCTGGCCTTTGCTGCTTCGTCAATTGTATCCGCCGAGTTGACTGAAGAATTGTCAAATTCACGCATGTTGCGGTTTCGAGGAGTGCGTGAAGTAGTAGCTGACATGCCTTCAGTTGGTAAATACCCTGAGTTTACTCCTGCTGAATCGCCATTATCAATGGGATGACCAAAACCATGGATGCCAAATAATGAATCATCGTTGATATTATCTTCTGACATGGCTTTTTCCATTTGGTTAGGGATCGAGGCGGACATTCGCGAATAATGGAGGGGGCCTTCAGCACGCAGATTGAGGTTAGCTTCGTACATGTCCTGCAGACCATCGGTTCTGAGTCTCAGCAGCCACTCGCGCTCATACTCCCTGGGCCGGATGATGCTCATGACTACCGGGTAACCAATGATGAGCAGAATAATGCCGTTGATAATGATGACATCGCCTATAGTCTCAGCCACGCGATATCCAATGACATAAGGATACTTTTTGTGTGTGTAGTGTACAACATTGGTCTTGACCATGGCCGCGATTCCAAAGAAACTGATGCACAAAAACTCGTAAAACTCGTTGAATGTCGACTGAATGTTGCGCAGACGGTACATCATGGCAATGATGATAAGCCAGTTGGCCCACAGCATGGTGAGCGTGACAATCACGTATCCATCGGTCGTTGTGCATAACTCGTAATCCTCCCGATATCCAATCGTCAGCTTGTCAGGCATTGCCTGAGTTACTATCGAGTAAATAATGATAAACGCAAACAGCAGGACGCTAGGTGCATAGTATGCCCAGCCACTGGTTGGTTTGTTCTGGTTGAACACGCGATCAAGAGCATAGCACCGACTAAACAGCACCATCGTGTAGATGAAGCAGAAAAGCACTCGTACCCAAACGTTCCAAAACTTGCACAGGCGCCAAGGCCCTTCGAGAAGAACATGGCCGTTCATTGGAATGTCCCCGACGAACCACATTATGCCGGAGAAAAACATACACGTTGTCAATGGTAAATTCTTAGCGCGGATGGGACGGTATTTGTACTTAGACCAGGCAATAACCATAAAGATAAAGGTAACCCCAAAAATCGCGCTGCTCAGACCAATTACGAGCGTGTCAATTTTGCCGACAGGGTGCACATGCATTTTAAATATTTTTTCAAGCGTTGCTATCCGTTCCTCCTGGCTGTTGAATATGCCCACAGCATTTCTGGGTGCTGCTTTGAGCTCGAACATCAAACTGGTTAGCGCTGTGTTTAATGATGATGGAACCGTGTACTGTTTACTGCTGTGCAGGCTAGTGATTGTCAAATAGTTAGCAAGAGTAGCTGATGTAGGATAAAAGATAAGTGGTATGTAAAGTATATAACAAATAAAAATAAGCGAATATCGTCAGAAATCCAAATTGTAAAAGTGGCAGTATAAGATACAAAGATGAGAGAGAAAGAAAAAGAGAAAATGAAGTGCACAAACGATAATAATATTGTCGGTCAAACTGATTAATAGCGTGATTCAGACATTCGCCTGTTGTTTCTAAAATAAGCAAGCTCTAACTTGAAAAAAGATCCCCTCACATCTCTAAAATGGCGAGTGTGGGAGGGGGTAAGTCAAAAACGGGCAAAGACAGTAAGCGACACCCAGATATCCCGAGAGAAATAAATATTGGGTGCCAGAAAAAAGCGCCCAAAAAAATTGATCACTGTTCCACACAGTAAAAAATGAAAATAGCAGCGATCGTTATCTCAACGGAGACTATTTATTCTACTATTGGCCAAAAACGGTTGCAACTCGCAAAAAGGTTGATACAGCTAACAGAAAGTCGAGAGAATAAAGTTTAGAAAATTCTAGGTTGTAGGTACTGGGCAGCCTACAGCTCCACTAACAAATACCGATGTATCGACTTTGTAAAAAATCTAGTGTATTATCCACTTGTAATTGCCCTCTCCGGCGATCTGTACATTTGAAGCATACAAAGAAGGCTTGTCACTCCTTTCTATAGCAATGGATATTCGTAAGACTGCCTATATAAAGCACATGTGCTTGCACGATCGGGAAAAATAACATGCAGCTTAAAGCATAGGAGTAACATTTTGAAAAGAGTGCCCAGAAAAGATTGCCGCCGCTATCGTTCTGGGAGAGCAACCAAATAATAAATACCACTAATACGAAATAAGAAATGTGATGTAGAGCCAATACCCATTCACTCCTTCTTCCAGGCGGAAAAATAATTGTGTGGCCTGATGTAACGCAAGCCAGGGCAAACAATATAATTAATTAGCCTAAACCCGAAAAGGGAACCCCCGGGATGTACGCTCGCAATTGCGCGCCGAGTAGCACTACATAATTCAAAAACAAAAAATAAAAATATGTTTGAGTGATGCAAACAAAAAAATCGGATACACAGCATATGTGATTGTTAATGTTCCATATTTGCTGGTTGTCATTCTAAGTGATTAGTATCTGCTTTTGACAAAGCGAACCCACACCATACAGACCGAACAATCGACGGGGTCTGTAAATATGATCGCCAGTATATGCAGGATGTTGGGCAGATATAACGTATTTTTGTTACCAGAACTGTCGAAGCATTATTGATTGCGTCATATGGCGGCAGTCATTTGCACTTGCAGACAAGTCGTCATTTGTGTTTGGGAAAGTGCAATGTGTAAAATCAAATGGAAGTATTGACGTTTCCAGCGCAGGTCACTTGGGTATACCGCACGCGTTTTCACCTTGCATCCGGTTGAACTTTTGCCTTTTACACTCAACGCAGCAGCTAGATATGCTCAAGAGTTTTGGTGTGCCAAAAGACTAACGATCAGAACCAATCAGATTAGTTGGCTTAATAAGCCTTCTTGGCTCAGATGGCAGAGCGTCTGCCTAGTAAGCAGAAGGTCACCAGTTCGATTCTGGTAGAAGGCATATCTTTTGCCAAACAAATACTTACTTTTATTTTTATAAAAGTAAGCCGTTTTGCAAAAAAGTAATGGGCTCAGCCGGGACTTGAACCCGGGACCTCTCGCACCCTAAGCGAGAATCATACCGCTAGACCACTGAACCCTATTATCAACTAATTGGCTGTTTTTACGAGCTACTAACTGACTTTCTGATCAAGCTACCTTGCCACACTATACATCAATATTAGTTTGGTTAATGCTTTTGAAATTTTTTAGTCTTTTTGTTGTATATTGTCGTGCTCTATAAAAATGTGGGTCTAAATCGATATATTCAAGTCTTAAAAATTACTTGCTTAACTGAAAAAGGGGGCAGCGCTGTAAACATCATGGTGTTCCTTGATGTCAGCCAACAATAACAGAAATGTGTATAGTGGCCATGATGGCGATCTTGATTCTTGAAAAGGGAAGATAGTGGCTTGAAATGTGTGTTGGGCACCACATATATTGTTGTGAGCAATATGGGCGGTATTGCTCGTTTTTATCTTTTTCAAACAGATAGTATAGTCTTTCTTTACACTCGTTTTTATCTTCTTCAAACAGATAGTATAGTCTTTCTTTACACTCGTTTTTATCTTCTTCAAACAGATAGTATAGTCTTTCTTTACACTCGTTTTTATCTTCTTCAAACAGATAGTATAGTCTTTCTTTACACTCGTTTTTATCTTCTTCAAACAGATAGTATAGTCTTTCTTTACACTCGTTTTTATCTTCTTCAAACAGATAGTATAGTCTTTCTTTACACTCGTTTTTATCTTCTTCAAACAGATAGTATAGCCTTTCTCCACATTCGTTATTGTTTTGACCAAACCATTAATAATATCCCGATTCACGTTATCACAATAATTCTATTGTTTTTAAATACCCGCGACTCGAACAAGACTTTGTGGCTGCGGCGTATTTTGGCGCAATTTGTCTGAAACATCAAATTCCATAGTTTTTGGATGTTTCTCCACCCATTGTGACTGGCATTCTGTTTACTCATTCCTTTTTGTTTTAATTCTCACATCTCTCAATTTTTGTGCTATACTCCAGATTCCTTTTTTGGTTTTGGTTTTGGTTTTGGTTCTGTCTTTTTGTGGTTCATTTTGTATCGATTGTATTCAATCCATTTACTGTTCCTCTTTCCCCCGCGCTTATTTTAAGCACAGGCATGCTATTTTGTTTAATTTTTATTGACTTCGTGTGCGTATCAGTCAGACCAGTTGGTTGATGTTAGCAAGCGCCCTGAGAATAAATGATGTCTGCCTGCTTTGGTATCTATCTCGGGCCATGTCTAGTGCTCGCTCTCGACGTTTAAATTGTTTTGTGAGCTTACATATTGTGTGGCTGTATGGTCGACTATGATAATACACAGGTCTGATTAAGTAAAAAAAGACAAGGAAAAATAGTGGATGCCTGTCTGTACGCATCGTTTTTGGTATATTAAATAGTTAGAGACGTGGTTTGATACAGTCATATAAGTCTCAATTGGGTTGAGGAAATAGAAAAGTATGCAATGCAGGGCATCGATGACAACAATGGCGATGTGTGCAAAAGTTAACGTCAGCTACAGGATTTGAACCTGTGCGGGCAACGCCCAACAGATTTCGAGTCTGTCGCCTTAACCACTCGGCCAAACTGACTAGTAATTATTACCAAGCTACTGCTCTGATTTCTAAATGGGTTATCTTTGAGACCATCCAATCTTGATTTATTATGTTTGCTGCTTGTAGTTTGTAAAGCGGTTTTTGACACCTGGCTTGGTTATAAAAATACTGCGAGTGCCACTGCACTATTGTTTTGGCAGGCTTTGTTTGAACTTGACAATATATTATTGTATTAGCCTTCAATTTCAGCATTTGATAAAATAAAATCGTACTCGCTCTTACGCACCGGTTGCACTGACAGACGCCCTCGTTTTATCAAAACCATCTCCTTAAGCTCATCGGCCTGTTTAAGACTATTTAGAGTCAAAACTTGGCTAAACTTGCACTCAAACTGAACGTCAACCTATAGCATACGATTTAGTAGTATTAGTTAACCGCGAAAACAAAATATTACTGTTTTTAGGTAGTGTATTAAAATAAACATACCATATACCACTTGGGCTCCTCTTTATTAGACTTGGTGTCAAAATAGGGGTGATTTGGGTCAAATGCTGTGTAATCAGGATATCCCTCGCGAAAAATAGTTGCTACACCGGCAACTCCCGGAGCCTTGCAATTGGAGTGGTAAAAAAGTATTTTGTCGCCAATCTTCATCTGGTCTCGCATAATGTTACGCGCCTCAAAGTTCCTCACGCCGTCCCACTCCGAGATAGAGTTTGGCATTTGACGCAAATTATCTATGCTGAATTTTACATCAACGCCCTTGACAATTCGAGTCTCTGGTTCGGCTTTCATTAGCCAATATTGCCTTTTCTACAAAATATAAAATATGCCATTGTAGTAGTATTATTAAAACGCGCAGTTTTCGGGGTTTTAGATGATGATTTTGTGTATATTTTCATGTCTGGCCAATCAGAATATTGTTTACATTTGCGGAGGGTGGCTTTGGTTTTGGTGACCCCATCGCTGATGTAGAGTTAATACGCGCGGATCTACGAAGTGGTGGCATCGATACGAATAGCAAGTGTAAAAATAACAATTGGTAGTAGTAATGTCTTTATTCTATTCCTAATGTTGCTGGACGCCTCTACAGACACAGGCTTTTTAATTAATACACATAATGTATGGGTTGACAGTTGGCCACCAGGAGTTTTTATAGTGAAAACGTTGACTTTTTAAATCAGTCTACTGCTTATATAAAAAATAATTATGTTTACACGTAAACATACATTGCAGGCCAACGTTTGACAATCACATCAAAGTATATCGTGGGGGTGGTAGGATGTTGTTAGCAACCTCACTTTGTCTTCAAAAGTTTATATAAAGATCCGCGTGTTGACATGATTTCAAATACGGCAAATAATTTTCTAAACTGTTTAACTTGCGAATATCACTTTAGTCTTTGCATCAATTTTATTATCTTTATTATCGAGCAACTATCATGCGCCTTACAACTATTATCACCATTGCTACTTGCGTTTTAGCAATGCCTGGACAAGGCTCTCTGTTGGGAAGCCTGCTGGGCAAGGTTGATTTGGAGATTGCTATTTGCCCTCAGCTTGATCTGAGTTTTTCGAGAAAAGGCAGTGCGGGCACCAAGCCTGCATCACAGTCCAGTAACCCGGGATGCCCAAATTATGTACCCCCAGCACAGCCTCTAGTGAATAATCCAGCGTCTGCATCAAATCCCAGCACTGCATCGATATCTCAATCCAGCATCAAGTTGCATTTGGCAGAGTACAAGAATGTGTTGCCAAGCACTTCAATTTACATCACACCAACTCAGGAACTAAAACCATCAACACAACCACAGCAGTCAATTTCAATCCCGCCACCCCCACTTCTGGTTTTGTCATCGACTACAACGCCACCACCTCCACCGCCAATTCTATCGTCAACTGCAATGCTGCCACCTTTACTATCGATTTTTTCGGCAACTGCAACTGCAACTGCAACACTACCACCCTCACAAACAATTTTGTCGTCAACGCAGAAATCATCGTTGCCTCTGTTGACACCTCAGATGCAAACACAGTCGCAGTCTCAGTCTAAATTTCCAATTTCGTTGCTGCCAACCCCATTGCCAATATCTCCTCCACGGTTTCTGACGTTAGAATTTAAATCTTTGCCAACAACAGGAGAGCAACCTGCCTCTCAGCAGTTCTCATCAGCCCCGAACTTGAAAGCGCTTGAGGTTACAAAATATTTGGCCACACAAATTGCCATTCTCCCTTTCAGCACAAGCAACCCGCATGCACCCGCGCCAATAAATTCAATGAATTTGCCGACAACCCAATGTACGCAGTTTTCTCAGACGCTAGAAACTCCCGTAAACTCCTCGGATTGGCCATTGGCCAAGTCTATTCCCGTCACCATGGCACAGTTTACTTTTTCGGCTGATGTTAATGACCCGGTGCCTGAAATCGTTGTCACACCTGATAATCCTACTCCAGTCGGTCACTATTTTGCGCAGCAGTTTAGCGCGGTCGCGCCAGTAAATATTTCGGGATGACCATCTGGCATTGTTCGGGCAGCGTGGAATGTGAGATCTTACAAATTTACTGCCAAAGTTCATCATTTTTTGCAATAATTTTAATTGGTAACTAAATATAATCGATACACATTGGATACACACCTTCAAACATGTAAATTTCAGTAATATAGTTCTAAAATTAAAATATAATTGCTTGAGGACACTACGCTATAATAAATCCCTAACCATTGAGAAAAATTTGAAATTATGTTTATGCACTTACCTTTAGATTTCGTTAAAAGGTAAGTTAACAGTGCGTTAACACTTTTCGCCAGAGGTAGAAAAAAGGCAGTACAAACATGTGAAATATTCATAAGAATTTAGCAGTAGATTACTCTCTGACCAAGCAACTATTTTTTGTGCTGCAGCTGTTTCCCAGTATTTTTGTCATCGCCGATTAAGGGTGGCAAAAAAGTTTCATCAGGTAAATGGAAGTGGAATCGCGATATGGCCGCAGTGCTGACCTTCCGAATTATCCTTAAAGCCTTACTTACAGGCAAGTGGTCTCCCCAATTTTTTTGCGCAAAAAGATACCGTTCGAGTCGGCTGATCCCAAGTCTACAACGATAGGCTGCTATGTAATCTGGATGGGAAAGATTTCGATTTGCAGGATATTTGATTTTTTAAATGTTTGTAGTCTCTATTTTCTTCATTATATTATTAAAGCCAGATTCGAAGAATCCTGGCTGCCCCGAGCCAATAAACTATGTTTACAGGAGAATACGATTATATTTTTAAGCAGTAACATTTGAACCTGGACGCGGCATATTTTGCAAAATTATAGTAACTGGGAGTTTTTCGTCATTCCCAACGTTCTCTTCATGATCGGGAAAAGCCCCTGTTAACCTTTAAAATGCAAAGCGTTTTTGCATTAAACGACTTGCAACGTTGAATAAAATGGCCGGAAATGTTGCCAAACAGACCAAGTGTGCATGCAAGATTCCAAGATCACAAATAACAACACAATACAATACAATATTTGTATTTTCAAATTAAGTGCAAAAGCGTTGTTGTAATATTCATTCCCGCCGGGTGTACTCAAAGATGCGGGGCGCATCTTTGATTCTTTTCGGTAGACTTAAAAGCAGACGGGCCGGCTTACAATTTTTAGCTTTCGACATTCATTCACATATTACAAGCTTACCTGCTTCCAAGTCCACTTCCACTCTCGCCGCCTAGCAACTCGCATTCGCATTCGCGCTTCACTCTACTCCCAGCCATTCCATCTTTTCCTCCCAATCCTTTCCTCCCAATCAACACCCTTTAATTACCTGTTGCTTCACACAATGGTCGGAATCTACAGATTTGTCGCTATCTCTCTCGTTGCCGCAACACTGGTTGTCGCTGCCCCCGTTGAGAATGGTGCCCAGAAGCGCGCCCTGTTGCCCAACCTGCTTGGAAATGTTAAGTTGACTGTCTCCGCATGCCCGGATGTCGGAATCAACACCACCATTGAAGGCTGCAGCGCCCAGCCCGGCAGCGGCAAGTCAATTATTGTCCCAGCTTTCCCTACCGCCACTGCCACAGCGCCCGCCGCCACCGCCGCCCCCACTGCCACTGCCAAGGTCCCAGGGTACAACAACGGTCAGCCGCCCGCGGTCCCAGCACCGTCAGTGCCTGTGCCCGCGCCGGCTCCCGTGCCCATTTCCTCGGCAGTCAAGCCTAGGCCCAGACCCAACCCCAGGCCCAACCCCAAGTTCACTTTGCCGACAAGCAAGCCCAATGCCACGCCCACTCCCACAGCTGCTCCCATAACTGTGACTATTCCCTCTGTTATTTCTCCTGTGACATCTTCCCTGGGAGCTCTCGTGCCAGCCTATCCCATCACTGTGCTGCCGATCTCTGTTACAAACACACAGGTGCCTTCGGTGCCCACAGTTGCTCCTTCGGTGCCAGTGCCTGCCCCAGCACCTATCGCCTCCACTTCATGCGCAAAGTAAAAATGTGCTAGAATTGATTCCATTTTTTAATACAAATATGTTTTTTAGTCAATTGATCACTTATTGCTTGAAATCACCGCATCTAGTCGCTGAATTGCCTCCTCGGCCTCTTTGGCCAGGATAAGATACTTTTCTGTGGGCTCGCTGGCCCCCTTGGCAATATCGACAGTCTGTGAATATGCCTCCTTGATGGCACCTTTGTGGTTCATTGCGCGTATTCGCATCACCAGCTTGTCAACATTTTCTGCGGGCAGCTCAAGCTTTTTGCACAGCTCGCGCTGAGAGACCAGTGCACCCAGAAGGGCACCCAGTGCTCGTCCGCGCTGCATGCCGAGCTCTAGCCCTTGGTCAAAGCCCTCCTGCATATGATCAGTTTTGCTGGCATCCACACCGTACTTGTAGCCGGCGTTGTTGAACTCGTTTTCAAGTTTTCTCAGGGATTGGGCAGCGATTGCTCGCTCGCTGGATATGTCGTCCTGGTCGAGATCCCAGATATCATCGTCGCTAGTTGAGCTCATATTGTTGGTTTGTATTTCAGAAACAAAAAATAAAGGTTTATCAGTATACAGACTTGAGATATGCAGATCGGGTGTCAATAATAGCGTGACAGCGTGGTGCACAGTGAGCCGCAGCCAGATCATCGCTGCAAGTCAGTATCTGCTTGTGGGGTTCAATCACGCGCTCATGCATTCATTTATGGATAAAGTGACCTTTTGTTATTGCCGCTAAACTTTGAGAATCTCTGCTCTACTTTGCTCTGCTTCATGCAACCACGGCAAAGCCAGCGATTTTCCAAATAAAAAACGAAAACGCAGACTTTTATCCAATCCAACCTTTTCGTTTTTGTTTTCGGATTTTTATACTATCTTCTGCGCTCGTCTTGGCAATAGTATTGACGCCTTCCTTTCCAGCAACAATACGTTGTTCGATTACAACTGAAAACAAGCAAACACATCAATCAAGGCAAGCAAAGAGTGTACAAAATACTGTTATAGGTGTGTTCTAATTTGAAAGTACTTGCTTGCGCAAATGCACACAAACACTCATAAATCAAACAAACAAGATCGACTGGATGTACAGTGTCATTCGCTCCATTAAAATACCAGCGAATCTCTTTATTGGCCTTGTTCTCGTGGGGAAGGAATGTCAAGCGTATCCGATTGCATATGAATATTTTTATATTTGCCTTGTAGACAGAAAGTTTTCAACTACTAATTGCTATAAAAGTAGCCAGTGTCCTTTCATGACGCCACCAAGCAAATCTCACCCAGTTTAAAGGAAGGCAATTAAGCATTGCGGTGGTCACACGCGAAATTCCTGTTATGCACCTGCTGGTCAACTAAAAATACAATGTTTTTAAAGAATAGTGCACCCGTTTTCACCACAAAAATACCAGTTTGCTTGATCAGTAAGCGCTGCATGCAAAATAGTAAATTTTCAGCACATCCAACATGGCAAGTGAAAGTTCAACAATGACGTATGTTTAAAATACACACTTGTAAATAAAACTGGAAAGAAAACCTCACGTCATAGGCGTGTTATAATTATTATTTAGACATTACAAAACATTGGAAAGCATACATGGGCTATGTGAATAATGTACATTTACTCGGAAAATCTCAATAGCTCAAAGTGTCTTTGTGAGAAGAATATTGATTTTTCAACAAGTATTCCAAAAATCGACAAAGATCAGAATAATCGACAAGGGGACAATGTGCGCGATTTGCATCCGAAGCACATGCATGCCATTAATTCCATCGTGTCTGCCCAATTGTTTTTTACACCTCTTTCAATTTGCGTCTGCGGTTTGTCACGATTTGCATGGCTTCTGGTTTTTGGTGCATTGACAAGGGATAAACCTGTGGGTTTATAAAAGGGAATTGTTTGTTCCTATATGGATGAATTGCGGCTACATGATAGCATACTCACCAGCAGACGGTCTGTATACTGAGTGCCCTCTTCTTTTTGTGTGCGCACTGAAATATTTTTCATTGTTTTTTTGATATTGTACTGTAATTTTTTAAAAAAAACATTGTTTTATATTATTATATTATTTGCTACGTTCAATACGCGTGCTTGGGCTATTCATATTTTACTTTCGCGACACCACACAAACATATATTCAACATTACATTGTCTGACAGACTACGCCGGCAATAATGACTGGTTTCTTGCCCCAGCAAAGTCTGGATCCAGACACACGAGCAAACGTAGGTACTACCAAACCTGTTCTATGCAGCGTGCATTTTAGCCAACTTAATCACGTAAAAAGTACTAGTGCACAGGCCACATTTACAATATGTCTTTGCTAATTGTCAGCCACGTGCGATACTGAAATTGTGTTACTTTTTAACCTTATGCGCTTTATTAATTTGTAGATGCTAAGCAACATGTATGGTATCAATGTTACCCCTGTCGGCAGCACAGACATGGTCGTAATAGTTGTTTGCAGCGGGCTATTCGGCTTGACAACAATAATGGTGATCTACGCGTGGTTTAACAAAAAGTATCGGCCAATTCGTGCAAAAAACTTGTCCTGGACCACGTGCATACACGTATCTGGGTTTCTTTGGTTTCTTGGAGACGTTGTTTCCAACGGACACGTCCGCATAAAAGGCCCATTTGCCCATTGCAAATTGTGGATCATTTGGTTCCGAGTCTTGTTCTGTTATGTATACGCATCAATGCACATTGTCCGCTTTTTTGCTCTCGACCGAGTGTTCAATCAGGGCAAACCCTTCCGCGGGCTTACAGTTTTTATTTACCTCACTGTTGTGGTGTTGGTAAATGTCATATACTGCCTAGTTATTCAGCTCATAAAAACCGAGCTCACAGTACAGCAAATTGACGTAATGGAGGCGTGCAACGTAACCCAGGGATTCCGCATTGTCGCCATTTCAATTCAATGGGTTCTTTGGTCGTGTGTCGCGGTGCTGATTTTCCGTCTACGCAATATACAGTCGAGTTTTAATGAGTTCCGTGAGTCGCTGGCTATTTTCGCCGTTGCCATGATTGCGCTTGTTGAGTCAACCGTTACAAATATGGTGTTCCCCAAATATCCACTCATCCTTTCACGCCGTGTTGAAAAGACATTTATTGATGTGCTTGCAGCAAATATTATGATTTGGCTTATCATCGGACATCCCATTTTTATGTGCTTGTTCTATCGGTGCGAGTATGAAACTGCCTGGCTGAAAAAGCTGACCAAGGATGGCCATAAGAAGGAATACAATGTCAGCTCGGGGCAATTTGGCATGACCACCCCTTATACAAAGGTAAACAATACAACCTACCAGGGGACCCAGCTCAATTTTGACACTGTCGATAGCACCAACCTGGACTATCATCGAGACGACCACTGCGACAAAAGTACATTTGAGGAAGACGACACCCTACGCAACCCACTAAGAGCCTATAGCAACCAGGACGGCATACCCATTGCCTTGCGCGGCAATTTGCATATCCAGCGACCAAGACTCAACACGCCGACAATGCTCACTGGCACCTTTGCAAAACCTTCTATTGATGGAAGGCAAGTAATATAATGACCAATTTGATTCTACAGTGTCAAAATTTTCTATTATATTATTATTATATTAACACCACGCGTAATTTTCATTTTTCTTCGTATATCATCAAAAAATTCTCTACATTTCCTCATATTGCCAGTTACAAGCGAATAGATAATTATCGCAAATTACACAAGCTTTTTTTTTACGAAATAGTGTTGAAAACTGAAAATCAATTTTGATACAGCTATTAGCAGCATATTGATTGAGTATTCTCAAAATCGAGCCATCATATTAAATAATACATTGAGCGAGATATAAAGCAAGTAAAACTCCCAAAAACTAAAGTTGATGAATAAGACAATGTCTACTGGGCCACCTTGCCCGTCATAGGTTCTACTGCAGACCTGGCTACATGCCCCTATAACAAAAAATATTCTAGGGGTGATGAGGTTGGGAGTTATCCACACCTGAGTCTAATTGCCTGGTTGTAGAAGTGTCCGCCAGGGTGTTAGTAAAATTAAATACGAACACCTTAAAATCGAGTCACAGGTTTTCTGCAAAACCTCCAAAATGACAACCCTTTTACTACCGCTTGGCTTGGCTTCACAGTGATTTAATTTAATTTAATTTGAAAATGATGAATGAATGAATGGATGGGTGGAGGCAGATTTTTTTCCACGCCAGATTAATGGTCACTGCAGTCAAAGGTGGTAATAAAAGCGAAAAAGAACCCAAAGAAAAGTTGGGTGCAGGAAAAAGGCACGAAATTTTCAATCCGATTTGCTCCTTCGAATTTCTTTTCTTTTTTTCTTGCTCTCTTTCACACTTGATTTCGCCATTGGCATAGTTTTTGATTTCACGCATTTTTACTCCTAATCGAACGTTCACATTCAGTCGAACAAAAGTGTGCTTAATCTATAAATTTCAGCATCGAATTTCAGGAAGGACGCGGATAATCATTCACATTTACACACCAAAAGAAACCATAAATTATAATGGCAGGAACAACCAAGCAGTCAAAGCCCATGACGGCACTACTCAATGAGCAGAGTGAGCTTTCAGCGTTCGACGCTAGCGCAATTCCCAAGCAGCTGCGCTCGGTTCTGGATGTTGAGAAGGTGTCGACCCTGACATTGGTCAAGGTCGACCCTCTGGCCATCCTGAAGATTGTCAAGCACGCGCGCGAGAGCTACCCGACTTCGGTCAACGGCCAGCTCCTAGGTCTGGAGGTTGATGGCGTCCTGGAGGTCACTAATGCATTCGCTGTGCCCACGCAGCCAGGCTCCGAGGAGGACATGACCAACTACCAGATTGAGATGATTCAGTGCCTGCGCGAAGTCAACGTCGACAGCAGCTCTGTCGGCTGGTACCAGTCGACCCGCTTGGGCGATTTCATGCAGCAGCCGCTTTTGGACGTGCAGGCTAGCTACCAGATCTCGCCCAACAACTCGTCGGTTGTGCTTATTCATGATACTTCCAAGTCTGAGCAAGCCGGAAACCTGTCACTGCGCGCCTTCCGCCTGTCTCAGGTCTACCAGGATCTGGCCAAGAACGGCAAGTTCACCACCAAGGAGCTGGCCGACAAGGGCCTCACCTACGGCAATATCCTGGAGGAGCTGCCCATCCAAGTCGAGACCTCGGCGCTGTCCAAAGTTTTGCTGAGCGAGCTTCAATGGCCCACCAATGCTGAGCAGGAGCTACTCGAGAGCCTCCAGCGCCCGTCTTCGTTTAACTCCAAGCTTCGTGCCAAGCGGATGGCCGACCGTTCGGCAATTAGCGACGACACAGAGTCGTCCGACGCGCTTGACAACAACCTTTCAGGTCTGCTGCCCACGCGCCCGACCGCCTACCTGTCGCGCCCCATGTGCACAAACGCCCTCGACCTCAGCCAGAGCCTGAACGGCTCAGGCTCGCTCTCGCGCCAGCTTGAAGCTATCAGCGAGCTCATTGATGACCATATTCACGATGCTAACCAGTGGATGTACTGGAAGCGCGGCGAGGCCAAGGAGAACAACCGTAGGCAGCAGTTTGTGCAGCGCAAGGCCACCTCCAACGCTGCCCGCGTGGCCCGCGGGGAGCAGCCCGAACCCGAGCTTTCCGAGAAGGAGCTCGACCGGATGTTCAAGACCCTGCCAGAGCCCTCTCGCCTTGATGCCCTGCTCAACACTGCCAACCTTAACCTTCTGACTAAGGGTGTCACCCAGTCTCGCGGACCGGCCCTTACCAAGATGTTCATGGCCCAGGCCCTGCAAGGCAGCGAGTAAGATCCAGGTAGATATCATTTCTTTATTTTCTTTATTTCCAGCTTTGGCATATAAAAGTGATTTTTATAAACATTCAGGTTTGTTCAACCTCTATTTCGATTACAAACAAATTGCCATGTTTCCAATTTCTATGGGAACAAGCTATTAAAACCAATGCTATAAAAATGAGGTGTAAACTGCCCCACCATGCCCATCATCCTGGTTCCATTGCATACCTGGGCCTAATTGCCTGGAGGTGGAAGTTTGTCCGCCAGGATGTTAGTAAAATTAAACCCAAGCACTCGATCTCCCAGCTAGAGCACCAATCGTTGCCAGATAGCTGATGTGCATATCTACTGTCCTCATTGCTGTTTGCCCACGGCTACTTCGGCAGGCCATGGTCATTGTTTTGTCACGGATTTGGTATTCGGGATGTTTGTTGAGATTAGAGTTCCATCAACAATTGGCGTTTCTCAGGGGTCAAATATCTCCTCACCTCCTGTTCAATCTACAGCTTACACTTGCCCTTGCACCAGTCGTTCTGTCTACCTATGATCTCGTTTACAAACACCATTGCTCATTTCGTGCAATCCCCTTGGAGTTTCTTGACCAGTATGGTGTACCTAACCTCTGTCAGCTCCTGCCAGCCGCGCCTCATACCCAAGCCCAGCTTCTTTTCCTGGTAGTGGGCGTCCACACGCTTCTTGAGTTCCTCTAATATGTCATATGTCGGTCCTGGGTACAGCTGGAGTCTGTTGATCATCTCAGCCATGAGATCTGCGGCTGGGTCCCAAAGATCCCAGTGGAAGTCCTCTCGCATCAGAGTTTCGTGATCCCGTTGTGGACATGTTTACCGGAAAAATTGTTTTGATGGGTATAGACAAAACAGCACAAGTTATTTTTAATGTTTTTATGGTTTTGTGGATTGTAGTATATTATGTAATGTATATTGTTTTAATTGTTATTTTTATAGGCCACATAGTAAACGTATAAAATAATGTTTATACAATAAGCTATACTGCGTGTTACATGTTTTTGCAAAATATGCAGGCTGATATTTAATTATTTTCAACGTTTGGATCAAACTTGAGATATGCTATATAATTATCACCAAACCATTTCCCAATATATTATATTGATTTTGGGATATTTTGTTTTTAGTACCCCTATCATTATAAATTGTAAAGTTGTTTATTTTAAGGTCTTTAAATGTTTTAACATCAGAAATAGCTTCCAGCGCAAATGATTCTACTTTTAAAAATTTCGGTCCTCTAAATATTAATATTTTACCATCGTAATTAACACTAATTGTTCTTTTGATATTATATGTACCAATTAATTTTGCCTCATTTTTCTTTAACGAGTCTTTAATATCCAAATGCATTTCATTTTTAGATATTGCCTTGCCGTTACTCAGAGTTAACGCCACGTTACTGTCAATGCATTTTTGTTCTGCTTAATGTGGTCAAATACAACTTCTCACTTTGTACTATCATTTAGATTACTTTCAAATTTGCTGATACTATGATCATTATTATCATTAGTAAACTTGACGCAAATTGTTTTTCTTGCCACAGTTAAAGATAAAAAGGAAGTTGCTTGGGGTTTTAGTTGGACAAAGCTGTAATAATGTGTAATAAGTGCTCTAGACAGTATGGTTGTAGTAAAAAATATTGTTTTAGTTTTGGCGACGATAACGATTGTATTTATAATAAATGCCAGTCTGTATGATTCTCTACTATTTTTTAACATGTTTGCACTTTTTTTACATTTCAATTAATTTGATGTATTAAATTAGAAATATCAATTGTTTATATTTAACACCCATTCATTGGTATTCCAACTAATTTCGTCTTTGTGAAACTGTTTGGGCAATATGCTTAAGTCATCTTCTTGGTACCCAGTACAATAGTACATTAGTAATTTAACCATGCTGAATGTCAGCAGAATTCACACCCTCTATTGCACATAAGAAATATATAGTAGCTGGTTGTCAAATTTGAAACTATTTGAATATTACGACGGCTTAAGAAAACGCTCAAGATTAATAATAATAAATAAATAATGGTGTTTATTAATTTTGAATACACATTGTGACATCAATTATTGCAATGTCACGTGACAATCGCGATTTCTATTTTCACGGGCGATAGTTTCGAATAGATAAGCGGAGCTCTTAAAGCTCCCTTATAGTGGATTTTAAATAAAAATTAGTTAGTACGAATAAGTTTTATTACACATATAATCCTATTTGATGGACACTAAATTGTACGCCAAAACAGAAAATGTACACAGATTTTGGTGCCATTGCACGTTTTTACATTATTATTATTATAAAGAAATAACACTGTTGCGCAGCCCAAAGATATGAAAGTGGATATCGAGGCTGAGCATTGTGAAACAAGTTTCCATTTGCATGCCGATTGATAGGGTATTAATTGGACTATACATCGGTAAATTAGGGAGGCATAATAGTGATACCCAGATATGCTCCCTATTTTGCAATGTACATGTACAAGCGCACATATATGAAAACCACAACATTGACTTGCCAAGATACTGGGCTGTTTGCAGAAGAATCAGTTCTCGCCAACGGAGTGCACAACTGGCGAAGTGCACAACAAAGGCAACGAGATACATATATAATACAAGACCGGCCCTAGTTCTACTTTTGATTCCCTTGATAATAAAAATTATAACAAAACCCAAAAATACTTTTAACACTAGGCGACTAGTGCTCCACTTAAATCATAACAACACCATAGTATGTTTCTTATTTAACGCTTGGCTTTTTGAAAAGCAAAAAGCGATTTAAAGGTGCCAATATATTTTTGTTGTTTGTCGAAAAGACCAAGCGTACGACCAACCTCCCTACTATTGTTTTCTTTTAAACAAAACTGACTAGCTCAGAAACAATTGCCTTGTTAGCTCAGTTGGTTTAGAGCGTTCGGCTTTTAACCGAAATGTCGTGGGTTCGACCCCCACACAGGGCGTAATTAACTGCACAAAATGTGCTAGTTGGCCTCACTTTTTTATTTTGATTCAATTGACACCAAATGATAAAAAAAATTATTTTAGTCTATCAAAAATTTAGCGAAATATGTTACATGCCATTAATAAAATAAAATTGAATATGAGCTGCAAAATCTTGCTAATCATGGTGCCGACCTGTGTTTAATTAACTATCAGCATAAGTTGTTTTGTCTGGCGGTGTTAATAAATTATACAGCTTGCACTTGTTCTTACCAACTAATGCGTTAATTGTGGCCAAGATAACTTTTGTGCATAATTTACCCTATTTGTGCGGCGTATCGATGAAAAGCAACAGTACCATAAATAAGTCAATGTGAATATAATCAAGTATATTTCCAAATTTCGATTTTACATGTGCGTTAACAAATAGTAATATCAATTGTCTTATTAATATCTGTTATTTGTATAAAGTATTATATACCAATCTGACAAATGACATTGTCACTGTTGAGAGAAGTGCTATTCACGCACCGGTTTTACTCAGGCATCGCGGTTCTTCTGTTATCATTCGAATTCATAATAAACTATCAGATCATCCAGCGGGTTCAGTACACAGAGATCGACTGGAAGGCGTACATGCAGGAGGTAGATGGCGTAATTAATGGCGAGCGCAACTATTTGAATCTCAAAGGCGACACTGGGCCACTCGTGTATCCGGCGGGATTTGTCTGGGTCTACCAGCTGCTCTTCCAGATTACCAGCGGCGGGATTAACCTGCGGCTGGCGCAGTACATATTCATGGGTGTATACTTGGCCACCCTGGCCGTTGTCCTGGTGATTTACAAGCACACGCGCATTCCCCCAATACTGCTGCCCTTGCTGGTTGTGTCCAAAAGACTGCATTCGATATTTGTGCTTCGCCTGTTCAACGACACTATTGCCATGCTGTTTGCTTACGTGGGCATAGCGGCTTTGACTGGTTCAAGGAGATGGATGTGGTACTCGGGTGTGTTTTTGAGCCTGGGAATTTCAGTGAAGATGAATGTTCAACTAATGCTTCCGGGTGCGGCGTACATATGGTGGCGGAGGGGTGGGGTGGTAGCAGTTGGGGCACAGTTGGCAGTTATTGTTGCTATCCAGGCTGTGCTGGCCGCGCCATTTTTGTCTGTATATCCCAAGGAGTACATGGCCAGAGCGTTTGACTTTGGGCGGCAGTTTGACTACACGTGGACGGTCAATTGGCGGTTCATAAGCAAGGACGTATTTTTGTCAACTGGCTGGTCAACCACACTTCTTCTTGCCCACGCTGTATTTTTGGCAATACTAGGACTATCCGTGTGGCCGCAAATGTCGGGGAGCACCGCCTATGCGGTGATTAAGAGCGGTTTTCGGCGCCACACTGGTGCCCGCAATGACAGGGGCAGCAGCGTGAGCGCGGACGAGGTTATCGCCGTGATGTTTACTGCTAACTTTGTCGGCGTGGTTTGCGCGCGGTCCCTGCATTATCAATTTTACTCTTGGTATTTCCATATGCTACCGTACTTGCTGCATATCTCTTGCTTGCCGCTGGTTGCGCAGTTTGTCGCTTGGGTGGTTGTCGAGTACGCATGGAACGTTTACCCGTCCACTAGCATCTCGTCCCTGGCACTGCTTGCGACTCATTTGGTGCTGTTGATCCAAATACTGCGCGGATCATCCGCAAATGTCAAAAGGGTCAAAAAGGTGCAGCCCAAGGAGCTTTAACCATATCGACTATCTATATATTTTACACCCTTTAAAAAACAATAAACGAAAAATTAGAAAAACAAAAATGGACAATGTCTATTGTGTTGTCGCATTTGCGTGTAAAAACTGGTAAAGTTGTTTGGCTGATTCATTGTCGAGAAGCTGGTCTAAATCCTCCTTTTTGGCAGCACACATCTCCCTAATATTTTTGTACTTTTTCGCCAGAGCCTGGTAGTTCCTTAAGGTAACGCCAGGCAGAGACTGCAGCAGTGTAATGGCGGACTGCGAGTAAATAGACTCGCGCTCAACCGCACTATCGTCCTGACCCATCATCACAGCACGATCAATATCCGGCTCCTGTGAGTTTCTCTTCAACTCAACAAAAATATTGACGGTCTCGTACGGGCTGCAGCTCCAGAGAATGCGCAGGCGGGGGAATGCCAATACAAGCATGGTCAGTTGACTATTGATGGAACCGAACTGGATATCCGCCGTGAGCCCGCCCATGGCCTGAAGCGAGAAAGACGTGTTGACTTCAAACTCAATAAGTAGAGCGGCATAGGTATAGTGGTTGGTCATAGCCTCGGCTTGGTTGTACAGGCGGCCGCTGCGCAAAGACCCAATGAGATCGGGCAGTGACTTGCGCTCAACAACGAGATTATCGTGCAAAATGTAGTCGCCAATATCAATCGTGCGCGGCACAACGTCAAAGCCGGCCGCATGAAGAAACGAGGGCAGCGGCGAGCGGAACTCGCGCACATCGACGACCACTATTGGTTTTCGCACCGAGTCTTCTTCGGAGGTCGATGCGTCGCGATGGCTGCGGTTGGCAATGGCGCGGAGGAGCGTGCTGCCCGGCGACCCCCCGCCCACCAAAGCCGAAATTCCGGGCACTGCATTGGCGCCAATTGGGATGACCATTGTGGCCTTGTCGCGGATCATTTTCTCAAAGGCCTCGCGCTCGCGACGAATCGAGCTCAAGTACCGCTGCTCTTCAATGCTGTTGTCATAGACCATAAAGTATACCTGCTTTAGTGGGCCCCCATGGGCCTGGTACAGCTCAATTTCGCGGATAAAGGCGGGGTCTGGGTCGTACATGACTATGTGGGTCGGCCGTAGTGCCTCCAGTCGGCCCAAGCTGTCAGAGTACGACTGAACAATCAGAGTCTCAGAGCCAGGCAGAATTCCAAAGTTCTCGTCAAAGGCGCCCAGGGTTTCAGCCCATTCGTCTGCGTCGTCGTCCAGGTATTCGGATCCAGGTTCGACCGCCGCTGGATCCTGGGCGGCCTGCGACTCGTGCATACCGAAACCTAGTAAATCGCCGCCGCTACTGTTGCCATTGTCTGCCGCCGCGTCCCTGGAATTGATAGTGGCTGCGAGCTCGGCGGACTCTTGTTCAAGCTCGTCCGCTGGTGCGCGCAGGACCCCTGATGAGGCTGTCGAGGCGCCTCGTGTGCGGCGTCGTTTAGTCGGTGGCGCTAATCTGCGCAGCTGGCCAGCGCCCTGACCGTTATTAGAATGTGGTTGCGCTGGCCGTGCTGTCTGCGGCGTTGATCTCGCCTGTGCCTGTGCAGAAAAGCCGGTAACTGCTGGTTTCTCGGGTCTGGCCATTTGGGCCTTCCACCTGAAGAAGCCGCGCAGCAGATTAACCATCATGCGCGGGTGCTCGCTGCCGCTGCCCTCTTTGCCGGGCACGTCAAGGCGAACGATGTCGTTTAGGGTGACGAGGTAACTGCGGATCAAACGGCATTCTCGCGACGACCCGGCCATTATAAGCACGGGACCGGCATCCTTGCCTTGCTTAGAGGCACCATGGTTGATTGCGCCGATTTCATCCAGTATCTGCGCCAGCAGCTGCAGCTTTGGCGGCACCTCGAGCACTGGCGCAATGTTCTCAGGCAAGCCCAGATCGCGCAGCCGCACCTTGGTCTCCTCGGGCACTTGGTCAGCGGGCGCCCTATGGAATAAGCGTGCCCTGGCCACGGCAAACAGGATATTAGCCGAGTCGCTGGCCAGCCATGTGGCAGGGGCAGATGAGGATCCAGGGCCGGGCTTGTTGGAAATCAGCAAGGTGTCGAGATACCTTTGCAGCGACACGCAGTCGTATGCAGTAATGAGCTCGGCGACGCGGCGCAGGCTGGCCAGATCAGCGACCATCCCGCGGACACGGCCGCTGAGCCGGTGCCAGTATGGTGCAAGTTGCCGCTTAACCATGGCGTCGAAGTAGCGAAAAAGACTGGCCTCGACATTGATCTCGGCCGAGTCCAGCACCTTGGCTGACGAGCATAGCTCTGAGATCATTGCCGCGACGCAGTCCAATGCGGCCTGCTGCAGCTCCACCATGGCGCGCGTTTGCGGCTGGCGCAGCTCCACGACAGGCGCCGAGGCCTTGGAGAGATCGCGCTGCACAGCCACGTGGAACCTAGGCCACAGGTGCACGTGGCGCAGGCCTAGTACCCGCAGAGTCTTTTCCAGCGGCGCAAAGCCCATGGTGAATGCCTCGGGCGCGTCCGATAGAGCCTTGACAAAGGCGCGTGGGTTTTGCTGGCGTACAAGGCGCAGAATGAAGGCCTCGATGGACTCGGCCGACACCCTGCTGGCGTTGCAGACAATAATGCCCGTGGTGAGCTCCACGGGGACCAGCTTGTTGAGTAGGTCGACGACGAGGATGCGCGAGGTTACAGAAACCAGACCGCCCTTGCGGTAGAGGTGTGCGCGTGCTGCTGAGTTGGTCTCATTTTTGATCACTTGCAGCTGCGTGGACTTGTTGGTGCCGTCGCCTGAGCGCATCTGCACGAAAAGCTGCTTTAGGCTGTCCTCATCCTGGTCGCTGGCGTTCAGGAGAAAGACTAGCGCCTGTGGGGTTGCGCATGCCCGGCCGAGCTCGCCGAGAATGCGCTCGAGGCCCAGGCCGCGCGCAACGACGCACAGGGCGTTTTCGTCAAGCAGGCCGTCCAGGATCTGTCGCTGGAACGGGAGCAACGGAGCAGGAGCCATTGTGTGGGCCGGTTGGTGAAAAATATAATATTTGTAGTGAGTTTATTTAGAAAGCAAAGAGGCAGCCGATTTTTTTTGTTTTGCTTGCCAGCTGAGGCCAGCCGAGGCAAAGCGTATTTTTCGACCAGCTGCGGAAGTTGTGTGTATGGCTCGGCATCGGGGATGATTCACGTGGCCGCAGACCTTTGCAATCCCGTAAAAAAGGAAAACGAAATGAAAAGGACAAGCTGCAGAAATGGCCTTGTTTCGCTTGTTGCTGCTGCTGTTGCTGCTATCCTTTTTTGTTTCATTCAAGTTGAATTCCACGATTTACGTTGCATTTATCCTCACAGCACAACGGCATCGCTCCTACTGAGACAGCAAAATGGAGACCAAGAGCATGGAGGATTACATGGAGCGCATCCGCGTGTTGGACGCGCTAGAGCAGCAGGCGATGGGGCTATCGCGGATGCTGACGACGTACACGGACCGGCTGCAGGAGCGGCTGGAGCAGCGCATAGAGATTGAGGCGGGGGCCGAGGCGGTGGCACTGACCAGCATCAAGGGTCTGGAGGCAGCGGTGATGCAGTCGGTCGAGCAGAAGCGGCAGCTGGTGGCCAAGTGCCAGCACCTGGACCGGTCGATGCGCGGCGTCCAGGCCATGTCGAAGCAGGTGCAGGAGATCCGGCAACTGCTGGACGTCATGGAGTATGCGAAGCGCAAGAAATATTGACAATAAAAATGATTTAAAAAAAACTATATGCGCAGGCGGTCCTGGATGGCCCGGCGCTGCTCCTCGACGGCGGCAGCCATCTCCTCGCCAGTGGCGTTGTATGCGACATGGGCCTGGTTCATTGGGTTCTCGGGCGACTTGAGCCAGGTCTTCCAGATGAGCTCGCGCATCTGCAGCTGCCGCAGCCCCGGGTGCTCGACCTTCATAATCTCGAGCTCGCGCTCCAGGTAGGCCGGGTACGCGGCCTTGGCGCGCCGCTCGGGGTGGCGGTCGATGATGGCACCCATGCCGGACTTCCTTGCCTGCGCGCCATCGACGGCAGCCGCAGCCTCATCGCCGTTGGTGCTGGTGTGGATATTGTCGAACAGGTCCAGCGCATCATCGATGTTGCTTGCGGCAAAGGTCTCCATAGGCCGGTGCACGTGCTCGATCACCTCGATGGCAGCCTCCTTTGCAGCGGCCTTCTTCTCGGCGCCGCGCAGCACCGGCTGCTTCTTGGACTGGACGGGGGCGAGCTTGGCGGGCCCGGTCTTTGCAGCGGCTGACTTTGCGATCTCCCGCTCTTCGGCGCGCAGCAGGGCGTCGGCCTCCTGCTTCTTGGCCAGCCTCTCGAGCCGCTTGGCCTCCTGGTCCTCTTTCTTGCCGCCCTGCTTGGCGCCCTTGTTCCACTCGGCCGAATCCTTGGCTTCCTTGTCTAAGCGCTTCTGGTTGTCCTTCTCGGCCTGGGCCGCAGCCTTCTTCTCCTTTGCAGCAGAGACTATTGGCGAAAAAGAAAGAAAAAAAAGTTAGTTCATTTGGGCTGACTGGCTGGCTGGACCAGCTGGTAGTGGTTTAAAGTGTGGTGGCTATGAGAGGCGTGGGTGTGTTTAGTTACCTTTGCTGTTTTCGCCGGGGAATTTCTTTGGCATTTTCCTGGATAAATAATAGTTTTTTGTACAAGTTCAAGTTGTTTGAAAGGGGAAGCAAAGCTGTGAGGTCGGCCTGGGTGCCGAAAGCAGTTGTCTCAACCCCTTTTTCCTCCCCCAATCTGGTCGATTACGTTAATTGAGACAAGTCGGAAGTTCCTTTGAAAAAAACAACCGCCGACCAACAAAATCGACAGCTTCCATGCTTTTATATTGCTGTTTTTTTTTGTTGCGATTTCGAAAGCCTTCAATCGCCCGCATTAGTCGCGGGTCCTTTACCTTCTTATTGCTTTCGATTACCCCTTGTACAAAACACAAGCAAGCACATTCACATTCACATTCACATTCACATTCACATTTACAATCACATTCGAATTCGAATTCACTTTCACATTTACAATCACATTCGAATTCGAATTCACTTTCACCTTCACTTTCACATTAAAGAGCAATGCAGACGAGCGAGACGCCCTTGGCCAAGCGAAGGCAGCAGCAGCTGCAGCCCACGCAGCTCCAGAGTGCAGTGCCGCCATCGACGGCGATTCGGTCGCGGTTCCTGACAATCACCGAGCAGCCAGCGGCGCGCGGCACAAAGCGGCGGCTGGACGCAGCCAGCACAGGCAGCAGCCCCGGGATCCGCTCGCCAGCGCCCTGGATGCTCGGGTTCGGGCCCGGGCTCGGGGCCGGGCCCGACACGCCAGTGCGCGCGCGGCCAGCCCAGGGCACCGCGTCGCTCCTCGACAGTCTCCTGCAATCGCCGTCGCGCAGCATCCTGGCATCCGTGCAGCGCGACAGCTCCGCGGCCAGCCAGGCAAATGCGCTGCGGCGGGCGGCAGAGGACGCGCGGTTCGACGCGCAACAGGCAGCGCTGGAGCGCGAGCGCGAGCGGTCCGAGGCTGTGCAGCTGCGGCAGGCGCTGGAGGCCGAGGTGGCTGCGCAGGCGAAGCGTGTGGAGGCGCTGGAGCGCGACCGCCGGTGGCTGTTCGAGCAGGAGGAGAAGCTGACCTGTGCGCGCAGGGGGGCGGAGGCGGCGCTGGCCCGCCAGCGCGCTGCCTATGAGGCGCGCATTGACCAGATGGACGCCACGGTGCGCGACGCTGACCGCCGCTTGGACGACGTGGCGCGCGCCATGCGCCGCCAGGCTGCCGAGCACACGTCCGAGAAGGAGGCGCTGCTGCTGCGCGCAACGCGGGCGGAGCGCGAGAAGGAGAGCCTAATGCAGAGCCAAGCAGCCAGGGAGCAGAGCCTAATGCAGAGCCAAGCAGCCGGGGAGCAGAGCCTAATGCAGAGCCAAGCAGCCGGGGGGGACGCCATGCCGATACGTGAGAGCAAACGGGACCCGCCCGGCCTCATCGCGCAGCTCGAGCGCGATCTCGCCGAGCAGTGCGCGTACATCAAGGCTGTCGAGCAGCAGAACTGCCACCTGCGCGCCGAGGCCAAGCGGCTGGCACAGGCCGCCGCGGCGCAAGAGCAGGAGCGCGAGGCCGCACAGGCTCTGCGCGCCAAAGTGCAGCGGCTCGAGGACGCCCAGCGCGCACACGCCGAAACCGCAGCGCAGCTCAGCGCACTGCAGCAAGAGCGCGCGCAATGGCAGCGCGTCTTCGAAGCCCCCGACGCGCCCAATGCCGGCTCGCCATTCGCCGTGGCGCGCACTGTGGCCGACCAGCGCCACGCGCTGCGCGCGCTGGAGACGCGCGCTACCGCGCTTCAGGCCGCCTGCGCCGAAGCCGAGCAGCACCGCGTCAGCGCTGAGACGCGCTGCGAGGAGCTTGCCGCCGAGTGCGCGCGCCTCCGGGCGCAGGCCGACGCCGAGGCGCAGCGCGCGGCGCGGCTTGATGGCGCGCGACTGCACGCGGTGCGCGAGGCGGAGTTTGCGCGCGCGCAGCTGCACTCGTACGACCGCGAGGAGGCCAGCATGATGCCCGGAAACTACGACGCGCACAAGGCGCTGCGCATCCGCCAGCTCGAGATGTTCGTCGACGAGCTGCGCGCCTGGGTCGCTGCAGCCGACTCCGGCGCCGATGCCAGTGGCGCTAGGATCGGCGCTGTCAATGCGGCGTCGGCTGAGCTTTTGCGCGGCTACCGCGAGGACGCCGAGAGCGCGCGCGATGACCACCGCCGGCTGCTGGAGCGCTTTGAGGCGCTGGAGCGCGAGGCCGCCAGGCTCGAGCTCCAGGTCGGCGCCGGGCTGGGCTGCGACCCGCGCACCACGCGCATCCTGCAGCTGGTCGACAACCCCACGGCCCGCGACTTTGCCATCCGCTCGGCCAGGCTGAAGGCGCTGGCCGCCGAGAACGCCGCGCTGCTGGAGCGGCTGCGGGGGCTTGAGAAGGGGGCGGGAGCAGACCCTGCGGACGACGCCGCAGCCGCCTCTGCGGACGACGCCACGGCCGCTCCCTTCTTCCGCTCCATCGACAACCTACGCTCCGAGAACCAGCGGCTGGCCGAGCAGCTGGACGTCTCAGCCAAAATGATTAGCCGCCTCAAGAAGGAGTGGAAGCGCAAGGCCAGCGAGCTGCGCGACGCCATCTACTCGATCCTCGGCTACCGCATCGACTTTTTGCCCAACGGCAGCGTGCGCCTGACTTCCATGTACGCCGCCGACGTCGACCAGAGCTTTGTTTTCACCAGCGGCGACGCCGACCAGGGCATCATGCACCTGTCGGGCGGCGGCAGCAAGCTGTACCTCAAGAGCCTGGCCAACGACATCCGCTTCTGGCTCCAGGAGCGCGGCAGCATCCCTGCCTTCATGGCCACCGTCACGCTGCAGAGCTTCGAGGAGGCCCAGTCGAAGGCTGCGCCCGAATGATACCACACTGGAGAGCTTTGAGGGAGACCCAAGCTAAAACCCACCCCCCGAATGATGCCTTGAATATTGCTATTTTATTAAAACACGAATCAAAATACCCTCTCTAAATGTCGTTCGACGCGCTGAGGATCTTGGTCAGCTGCTCGAACTTGACGTTCTCCTTGATGACCGTCGTCTTGGCCTCGGTGGCCGTCTTCAGCGGCAGCGACACGACGCCCTGCGCGTCGACCGCCCATGAGTTCTCCTTGGCCAGGCGCAGCACCGCCTCCTCGTCCAGGTTGACCATAGCCTCAATGGACTTTGCCGGGATCGTCTGGTACGTGCCCGTGATGTCGCCGACAATCAGCTTGCGCAGACCGTTGTCGAACCCAGCAATCCCGTCAACCACGGACTCCTCCTCGTCGTCATCGTTACCGTAAATCTCCTTCCAGAACTTGATGAACTGCGCCCGCTCCAGGTAGTCCCGAAGGCTGAGCAGCTTGCTGATCGACTGGTCTTTGCAGATTTCCTCCGAAAGCAGGTAGAGGCAAAGGTTGAAGTCTCCGCTGTTGGCTGAAATCAACGCCTTGGCGAGGATGCGCCGGATGACGTCCAGGTCAACCAAGTCAGGGTTGAACTGGTACATCTTGAGAAGTGCCAAGTTGGCCATAAGGTCGTGGTTGGTCGTGTGGTCCGGGTTGGCGCATTGGCGCAGGAGGTAATCCTCAAGCTGTCCGGCCTTTTGCGGATTGTACCGCTCCACTCCTGTAAGCAACGCGTGAATCTCGTCGGGTCTGGTGCTGGGGCGAACGAACGAAGTAGTGGTCATTTTAATTTATATAATATAAAACTTTAGTTTCTGTGTTGCTGATTTTTATTTTTCGCCAATAACAAAGAGTAAGAGTGAAGAAAAAAGAAGGAAAGGAAATTTGCCTCCAATCAATTTGAATCCATCCCACCAAACTCTTGACCTCAATCAATTTTGCTTTAATTCCTTGTCTTTTGCTCTTTTATTCGCGCTTAGAAAAAAGAAGAAAAAAATAATAAATTTTTTATTTGCTCTTTTTGAACCAGAGTCGGCCCTCTCTTTGAAATTCAACCATTTTATGCCTGCATAAATTTCATAATCGGCGGCTCGGTTCGACTCTGAGCCAGAGATACCCTACGCCTTATTTCAAACTCCAAAGGGCTTGTTGTATTGCTGCTGCTTACTTGCAGATCCTCCATTGCTAGAGAGTGTGTATTTGCATATTGTTGACATTCGCCGCCCGCTGCCTCTTCTCTCGCCAGCATAAATTTCGCAACCCCACATTTATTTTCTTTTTTTCCATTTTAATACTCATTCTACATATAGCAACAATTATAATAATAATGGAGACCCCCTATTCCACCTACATAAAGGCAGAGTTTATCGAAACAGACACAGGCAACAAAGTCAGCCGTCGCTCACTAATCTCGGGCTCTCAAAACATAGTCCTGGGCGGCAAAACAATTGTCCACCCGAAATGCACAATCCGCGGCGACCTCCGCCGCGCCGGCCCCACACACCAGGCATCCGTACTCATCGGCCGCTTCTGCTCTCTCGGCCCCTATTCCGTCCTACGCCCGCCCCACAAATCCTACAAGGGTGTCTTCAGCTACTACCCGTTGAAAATTGGAGACCACGTGGATATCGGCGAAAACACCATTATCGAAGCTGCGTCTATCGGTTCCTACGTTGTTATTGGCAAAAACTGCATCATCGGACGCTTTGCTATCATAAAGGACTGCTGCTTGATCGAAGACGGTGCCATTGTTGCCCCTAATACTGTTGTTCCGCCATTCAGTGTCGTTGCCGCTGGCCCCCCTGCAAAGGTTGTCTCGCACCTGCCTGAATCTATACAGGAGGTTTTTGAGGCTCGGTCTAAAGACAACTATGCTAAATTTGTACATGAATAATTGAACCTATATTTTGAAAACTTTAAAACTTTCATACCACCAGATCACTGCGCGAGGCAGTGTATTGTAACCTTTCACCAATTGATTGATTGTAAAATTAACTTGTCAAACAAATTATGACGTGGCGCTCGCAGTATTTTTATAACCAAGCCAGGTGTCAAAAACCGCTTTACAAACTACAAGCAGCAAACATAATAAATCAAGATTGGATGGTCTCAAAGATAACCCATTTAGAAATCAGAGCAGTAGCTTGGTAATAATTACTAGTCAGTTTGGCCGAGTGGTTAAGGCGACAGACTCGAAATCTGTTGGGCGTTGCCCGCACAGGTTCAAATCCTGTAGCTGACGTTAACTTTTGCACACATCGCCATTGTTGTCATCGATGCCCTGCATTGCATACTTTTCTATTTCCTCAACCCAATTGAGACTTATATGACTGTATCAAACCACGTCTCTAACTATTTAATATACCAAAAACGATGCGTACAGACAGGCATCCACTATTTTTCCTTGTCTTTTTTTACTTAATCAGACCTGTGTATTATCATAGTCGACCATACAGCCACACAATATGTAAGCTCACAAAACAATTTAAACGTCGAGAGCGAGCACTAGACATGGCCCGAGATAGATACCAAAGCAGGCAGACATCATTTATTCTCAGGGCGCTTGCTAACATCAACCAACTGGTCTGACTGATACGCACACGAAGTCAATAAAAATTAAACAAAATAGCATGCCTGTGCTTAAAATAAGCGCGGGGGAAAGAGGAACAGTAAATGGATTGAATACAATCGATACAAAATGAACCACAAAAAGACAGAACCAAAACCAAAACCAAAACCAAAAAAGGAATCTGGAGTATAGCACAAAAATTGAGAGATGTGAGAATTAAAACAAAAAGGAATGAGTAAACAGAATGCCAGTCACAATGGGTGGAGAAACATCCAAAAACTATGGAATTTGATGTTTCAGACAAATTGCGCCAAAATACGCCGCAGCCACAAAGTCTTGTTCGAGTCGCGGGTATTTAAAAACAATAGAATTATTGTGATAACGTGAATCGGGATATTATTAATGGTTTGGTCAAAACAATAACGAATGTGGAGAAAGGCTATACTATCTGTTTGAAGAAGATAAAAACGAGTGTAAAGAAAGACTATACTATCTGTTTGAAGAAGATAAAAACGAGTGTAAAGAAAGACTATACTATCTGTTTGAAGAAGATAAAAACGAGTGTAAAGAAAGACTATACTATCTGTTTGAAGAAGATAAAAACGAGTGTAAAGAAAGACTATACTATCTGTTTGAAGAAGATAAAAACGAGTGTAAAGAAAGACTATACTATCTGTTTGAAGAAGATAAAAACGAGTGTAAAGAAAGACTATACTATCTGTTTGAAAAAGATAAAAACGAGCAATACCGCCCATATTGCTCACAACAATATATGTGGTGCCCAACACACATTTCAAGCCACTATCTTCCCTTTTCAAGAATCAAGATCGCCATCATGGCCACTATACACATTTCTGTTATTGTTGGCTGACATCAAGGAACACCATGATGTTTACAGCGCTGCCCCCTTTTTCAGTTAAGCAAGTAATTTTTAAGACTTGAATATATCGATTTAGACCCACATTTTTATAGAGCACGACAATATACAACAAAAAGACTAAAAAATTTCAAAAGCATTAACCAAACTAATATTGATGTATAGTGTGGCAAGGTAGCTTGATCAGAAAGTCAGTTAGTAGCTCGTAAAAACAGCCAATTAGTTGATAATAGGGTTCAGTGGTCTAGCGGTATGATTCTCGCTTAGGGTGCGAGAGGTCCCGGGTTCAAGTCCCGGCTGAGCCCATTACTTTTTTGCAAAACGGCTTACTTTTATAAAAATAAAAGTAAGTATTTGTTTGGCAAAAGATATGCCTTCTACCAGAATCGAACTGGTGACCTTCTGCTTACTAGGCAGACGCTCTGCCATCTGAGCCAAGAAGGCTTATTAATCAAACTAATCTGATTGGTTCTGATCGTTAGTCTTTTGGCACACCAAAACTCTTGAGCATATCTAGCTGCTGCGTTGAGTGTAAAAGGCAAAAGTTCAACCGGATGCAAGGTGAAAACGCGTGCGGTATACCCAAGTGACCTGCGCTGGAAACGTCAATACTTCCATTTGATTTTACACATTGCACTTTCCCAAACACAAATGACGACTTGTCTGCAAGTGCAAATGACTGCCGCCATATGACGCAATCAATAATGCTTCGACAGTTCTGGTAACAAAAATACGTTATATCTGCCCAACATCCTGCATATACTGGCGATCATATTTACAGACCCCGTCGATTGTTCGGTCTGTATGGTGTGGGTTCACTTTGTCAAAAGCAGATACTAATCACTTAGAATGACAACCAGCAAATATGGAACATTAACAATCACATATGCTGTGTATCCGGTTTTTTTTTGGTTTGCATTACTCAAACTCATTTTTTATTTTTGGATTATGCAATGGTGCTCGGCGCGCAATTGGGAGCGCACATCTCAAGGGTTTTTTTTGGCTCTTTAGGGACGGGCAATTTAATTATATTGTTTGCCCTGGCAATCACTGCATCTGGCCACTCGTTATGCCTGTTTGATCCATATCAGCGTTAATAAATCCCCTATTGAGATTTTAGATTAGCGACTAAAGTGAAAACTTGATTAACTTATAAAATGCAATTTGTGTCTATTAATGCGATTGCTGCATTGTCGGCAGCAATCCCTTCAGAACATTCATGCTCTTGTTTGCGTGCTTGGATGAAACTTGTTGGCAATATTGCTCCTACTTGTTTGCATTGAGTGAGGTTGGATTGCTATTTTTATTACAAAGGAAAAGGCCACTCTTCGCGAAAGTATAAATATTGAATCGGCCTTTCTCGCTACAAATTTGCAGATCGCTGGCGGGTGAGAATGTGGACTGACTTGTTTTCGCGTTTACAAATTTACATAAATCCACATATTTAAAGTCCACGGGAGTTTATGCACTAGAATGAGTTTTCAAGGCAGTCTGCCTATTGCGGATTTATAAAAGGAACACAAATGAGCAAACGGGAAATAGCAAGTTTTAAGCGGGTGTGCGACATGCGAAGATCATTCCTTATTTTTATTTTTCACTTGGTGCTATCAAGTATATCGGCATAGTATATATAATGTTTTTTTTCGGCGCGGTGTTATATATTTTGGCTTAAGTCAAACACCCATTTTTGGTAAATAAAAAACAAATATTCAGAAATGGCAGGTGTGATGAACGGATTGAATATTTTTTGGAGGTATAATATGTGACACCCCTTAGGCTTCAGTAATCAGTTTGGCAAGCACGCCTCTCCTTTTTTCTCTTTTTCTCTTTTTCTGCTTATTCGTCACCTCTTTACGTTAATGATACTTCTTATATTTTCCTTACCCGATATTTAATACCTCATTCATCATTATTTTATACGCTTCCTTTATTAAATTTATTACTATTTTATTTGTTTGTTTGTACGCGCTAGTTTCAGCCAGCATCAATTAACGACCCACCGATAAAGCCGCAAACGCCTGAGCAAAAATAAAACAGTCCACGGCTACATCAGCAAATTTTACACAGCGCTAACCAGTTTGATGTCCGAACTCAGAGCAACACCCAGAAATGCTGTGGGCATATTCAACAGCCAGGAGGAACGGATAGCAACGCTTGAAAAAATATTTAAAATGCGCGTGTACCCTGTTGGTAAAACTGACACGCTCGTAATTGGTCTGAGCAGCGCGATTTTTGGGGTTACCTTTATCTTTATGGTTATTGCCTGGTCTAAGTACAAATACCGTCCCATCCGCGCTAAGAATATGCTATTGACAACGTGTATGTTCTTCTCCGGCATAATGTGGTTCGTCGGGGACATTCCAATGAACGGCCATGTTCTTCTCGAAGGGCCTTGGCGCCTGTGCAAGTTTTGGAACGTTTGGGTACGAGTGCTTTTCTGCTTCATTTACACAACGGTGCTGTTCAGTCGGTGCTATGCTCTTGATCGCGTGTTCAACCAGAACAAACCAACCAGTGGCTGGGCATACTATGCACCTAGCGTTCTGCTGTTTGCGTTTATTATTATTTACTCGATAGTAACTCAGGTTATGCCTGACAGGCTGACGATTGGATATCGGGAGGATTACGAGTTATGCACAACGACCGATGGATACGTGATTGTCACGCTCACCATGCTGTGGGCCAACTGGCTTATCATCATTGCCATGATGTACCGTCTGCGCAACATTCAGTCGACATTCAACGAGTTTTACGAGTTTTTGTGCATCAGTTTCTTTGGAATCGCGGCCATGATCAAGACCAATGTTGTACACTACACGCATGCAAAGTATCCTTACACTCTCGGATATCGCGTGGCTGAGACTATAGGCGATGTCATCATTATCAACGGCATTATTCTTCTCATCATTGGTTACCCGGTAGTCATGAGCATCATACGGCCCAGGGAGTATGAGCGCGAGTGGCTGCTGAGACTCAGAACCGATGGTCTGCAGGACATGTACGAGGGCAATTTTAATGTGCGCACCGATGGCCCCCTGCATTACTTAAGAATGAGTAGTTCGGTTTCAAACCAAGCAGATAAGGCACTCTGTGAGAGTGCAGCCAATGGTGATCAATCATTTATTATTCAAGGTTTTGGTCATCCCATTGATAATGGCGATTCAGCAGGAGTAAACTCAGGGTATTTCCCAATTAAAGGCATGTCAGCCGCCACTCCACATACTTCTCACAACCAGATTATGCGTGGGTTTGACAACTCATCAGTCAAGTCGGTGGAGACAATCGATGACGTAGCAAAGGACAGACATATTCTATAATTTTCTGGCTAGCTTGTTTGGACACCAAATACACCAAAAATTTAATTGTTTTATAATAAAAATATTGTATACTATAATGCATGCCAAAATTATGAGAATACAACATGTGCAACATAAAAAATTTGAGCGGCTGTCTTTGTAAAAAGCAGGCGCGTTTCTTGAAAATTTGTATTTTTACAAAACAAGCAAGTTGGCAACCAAAATTTTAATTTTTAAAGATAATTAATCCAAATTGCTTACAGTATGTGTAAAATTCAGGTTTCTGTACTTGCAATGTGCAGAAGTATAACATTATCTAAAGCAACTATTATTATTTCAAAAGTAGATATATTTTACATGCCTGAAATCTCGGTTAATACACAAGGATGCATACCGAATCAAACAAATTATTAGTTTAACAGATAATTTAGCTATTAAACGCAATTTATTTTTAAACCAATATTTACTTAAATAATTATGATTCTACTTTTCAAACTTTTATTTTTTATCTTGGCAATGATCAATTATGTTAGACCTATCAACAGATCCCTTGCATGTGTCTATAATTTTGCTTCCTTGAATTACCTCCCCGTTCTTTTGGCGATATATTATAAATTCGTCTAGACCTTCAAACCTGTATGTATTCTCATTTTTATCTTTAGAATAGCATTTTATTTGCAAAACAAAACAATAAAAAACAACAAGAACGACATACAATATGCTGCAGCTAAAAGCTGGTAATAAACAAGGAAAAAAGGGTGTAATTGCTGAAATCACCAGCTGTGTTGTTATCACTTTTCTGTTTGTCATTGTAAGTATGTGTAAGTGTGTCGTCAGCGGTCTCAATGCTCCTGTCAAATGAATTGGTATTAATAGCTATTGCCAGCCCAGTACTAATATGGCCATTATCTACATTGACAGGCAAGCAAACAACGCAAACAAACAGAAAGTATTATAATCACACTTGTAAGAAAAATAGTAAGCTTCATAGTGATGATTAATATTTTTAACGAAAGTCAGAATAGGAACTTATTTTGGTAAGGAGATACAGATAAACAGCGGAAACAAGATTATTATATATTATATACTAAATTTTTTCTTTAGATCCCCTATTCTATTCGAACTAAAGCTTTGGCATTGCAATTATTGCCAACAACAGTGGGTGTTTGAGATGCATTAAATTCCGTTTTTTGCTATGCCAACTGTCATAAATATTAGGCTTGCTTTTTTCTCACTCAGGGAGTGCAATTCATGCAATTATATTGCAACAGTCGTATTTCCAAGCCAACTCAAAAATACAAACATGAAAAAGAAATTGCGTGATTGCAGGCAAAAAACACTTTGGCAGCTGGTATCAGAACAATCATGTATAATTTTCTTTTTGGAAAATACAAACCAATTTTAACTGGCTGTAGAGCGTTTATGCGGAAATAACTTAAATTTCATGCAGGAACATAATCCACAATTACCTTTTTTATTACACTCGCTCGCCCACAAAATTTAATGCATTATATATCAGTGGGTGCTTGTGCAGTTTCAGTACCGAGGGAAAAATCAGAATGTGCGACCTTCTGAGTACCATTTTACCCAATTTAACGCACAACAAACAAAAAATATGCAGCCATATCCTGTATTCCATGCTCTTGTTATTTACTTGGCTTTAAAATGGCTAGTGATGTGCAATTAAAAACAAATTGTTATCCGCACAGGCCATAGGACTACAGGTATATGTGTATATTGAAAGGAAATGTCAGCGGGAATGTTGGTGTGGTGCACAATTGAGAAAAAACAGAGTGTTGATAACACTGCTTCATTTCACAGTCAAATTTGTTCTTTTGTTGCTCGCCGGTTGCGCGCTGAAAAAATGTTGATTTCACAATGGGATAAGAATTACCAAACACCAACACTGCTGATTTTAGCAGCTTTGGTGCCGCCATTTATTTTTGGGTGTACAAAATGGCTTGAATTATAAACAATGCACACAACATCCCCAACCAAATGCCGTATCATTCTTATCGGCGAGTATGCGGGGTACTACAAATACAAAAATAGGCGAGCGAACGACCAGCCATGTTTATAAAGAAACTGACATTTGAAAACAAGCGTTTACCATGCTGTATTGAGCATTCGATACAGACAAAAAACATCCGATCGTTAGATGGATGGGTATATAACGTTGCATACAAAACAAAGCAATTATTGGTTTTACAACAGGCAAAGATAATACTAAAAATACAATCAACTAGAAAACATTGTGCCTAATACTAATAAGCACTCAATCCAAAAATAGCAAAAAGTAACCGACACCTGCAGGATTCGAACCTGCGCATCCAGAAGATAATGCCTTAGCAGGGCACCGCCTTAACCACTCGGCCAAAGTGTCTAGTAATTTTAAGCGCTTTTAGATAAACTATTAAGCACTCGCTGAGTTTTAATTTATATAAGGGTATCTTCATACAATTAAATTCAATAAGCATTGTCATTTGCTGTGTTTTTTGTTGTAACTATTAACTAAATGCAAAAATAAGCGTGCTGCACACAAAAGGAGCCTCTGTACAGGTTATAAACGCGTTTGGCCAAATATTAAAAAAGGAGAAATCGATGTGTATTGCAAAATGACGCTTCACTCGTCCTTGGTCTTCTTGACATCCCTGCTGTTTCTGGCAGCCTCCTTGCGGGCCTTGATTACACGCTTGATAGCTGTTAGCAGAGGAAGAGCCACTGGAAGAAAAAACGGCAAGTATATGGCATACTTGTGCTGGTCAGGGAAATACAGCATGGATACCATGGACGGGTCAAAAAAGGCGCTCTCAGCGAGCGTCGATGCCATCGCGGCATTCTGACAGGCCTTCAAATGATCAGTAATGGGTGCGTTTGAGGGATCAAATGCGTTAAGTGCACCTTCAATGGCGCCAAGTTTAAACAGCGACTGATCGACCTTTGTCTTGATTTCATCCATGACGACCATATTCTGCATGGAGTCAACAAGGCGCGTGAGCGACTGTAATGTGGTGATGGCGGTCTCTCGGTTGTCTACCAGCCACTGGCGCAGCAGCGCATCTAGCTCCCAGTCGCTAATGCCCGTGGCGGTGGCCTGGCGAACGCGAATGTTCTTAATCAACGGAGTACCCTTGCGGGCCAGAGGAACGTCCCTGCGGATTCCAATATGCTCACGAAGCTGGGCAATAAACGCGCCCATGTATTCCTGCATTTGCGCTTGTGAAAACACAATGTGGGATCCGGGGATTGTATCCTTGGGCAAATTGGCTATGGTGATGCCGCCCCATTGCGATACCAAGAATGCATTGGTCCTCAGCTGCTTGTGCGCGTCGCCCTGGATTATGTGCATGGGCTGAGATTCCAGGCTAGGTACGTACAGCATAAAGTTGAGCATCGGCGAAATGGGGTCGGTCGACGCGAGGTTCCACGATGGCGAGTTGACAAAGTGCGTCAGCATATCGGAGCTCAAATATGTGTAGTTGTTGGCCCGCTGTGGTTTGATGGGCGGCGAGCCCGCATGGTGCAAAACCTGCGAGGTGATAGTCAACTTAGTCAGGGGCCGCAGGGCATCTACAAAGGGCTGAATGTACTGACTCACGGCTTGCTCGATATCCCAATCAACAGACACGCCGTCTACAGGATCCTCGTTGAGAAGCGTAAATGTAACTGCATACTCTGCTGAGTACTTGAGCGCGCGATCCGAGTGCTTCTGAGCTGCTTTTCCCAAGCTTTTGCGCGATCCAGGTCTCCTGCGCCGCGCCTCTTGCTCCTCTTTGGCCACCATTGTAGATATCAGCTGGGAAAGAATAGGTTCTATCGCAGCCGTCTTTGGCACAAACACTGTAGCCATGCGCCCAACGGCAATGTCTACCGACACCGATGCATCAGGGGCCTCGTGGATGCTCAGCGTGTAGTGGCCGGGGATTTTGGGCGCAGCTCCCTGACAGACGCTCGCCTGATATCGTACGGACCACTCGTTGGGCGCATACAGCGCCCGCTGCTTGTCAATCAGAAACCCAGCACTCTTTTCAATTTTCTTTATTGAATCGACCGTTATCGACATATTTGTGTCAATGTAGAACACAAAGGGTATGTGTAGCGGGTCGATGGGCTTGAACTTTGCAATGTCCTCGGCGGGCAGCTCGGCGCGATATACGCGCGTGGTTGACCACCACAAAGGCAAACCCAGGAGCAGGACAAGCAGGATGCTAACGAGTACCACGATGCGCTCACTGTGGACTGATATCACCGTTTTGGGCTCGTTTCGCCTTTTGAAAAATACGCGGAGCTTTGCGGGCAATGGCATTCGGACGTGTATGGTGTGCTGTGGATTGTGCTGAAGAGAGAGGGAATTGAGGGGAGGCGAAAGTAAATGTTTATGAGCGGAAGTGGACGAGAAATGCAAAAGCAAACCAAGCTGAAGCAAACAAATTCGGGACACACAGCCGCGCTGTGTCGCAGGCGGTGTTGCATTCTCGAGCTAATCTTAATGGCGCTCGCGCGCAATCAAGAATGTGATTACATCACGGGACGGCACGGGTTGGGTGCTGGCTCGAGCCGAGTCACGGATCGCAAACCAAGGCTGGACAATGCACAGGAAAATAAAAGGACAAGCTGGGCTGCAGGTGATGCGATGAGAAGATATTTTCAAGCTCAGAGAAGGTCCAAAAAAAACTCAAAAAAACAGGCGTAAGGACACCCGATTGGGCAGCGGGCGGTTGAAAGAGTGTGTACGTTTAAAAAAACCTTGTGCGAACCCAGCATGGGGCGACACTATACCTTGGGAGAATGCGAGTTATCCCAAGCAAAATGAGTGAGCCCTAGATTTTTCTGTGCTTTCTATACAAAGAAAAATAGAAAACCGCACAGCGCAAGTGGAATGGCGCGGACAGATAAAAATAAACAAAATGGAGAAAATATACGAGGAGAGGGATTTGCGCAGCTTATTTTTTTGCGCAGAAGGGTCGAAAACGAGGCAAGGTGCACACATTATTAGTGCGTGGGGTTTGTGTGCTGCGACAAGAACTAACCCTGCACACTATACACCCGATTGCAAAGAGAGTGCTGATGTTTTTTGATTGCTTTTACACGCTTGTTCACTTGCGAGGCTGGCGTTATAAAATAAGGAAATGGCTGCCAAAGTTTTTTTCGGGACGACCAACTCTTTCTTTTCTGTTATTCATTTTTCTCCTCATCTTTGCCTTTACTTTCACATTTTATCTTATCGACGCACAACCTTTTTACACTTTCTTGTGCCTTTTTTATTAACGGTCATTATCAATCAGCGCCAGGGTCTTTTGTACTTTTCTTTTTACACTTTAAGCATACAAAACACCACCGAGGCTATTATCGCATTAGCATTATAACCAATACGGGAGCACACATTCACACACACAAAGGTAACCGGATTTCATTACTGCCGTAAACAGCATATTAAAATTTCTTTCGTTTGGTACTGCTAAACACGCAAAACGGAGAGTCGATTGTATCGGAGAAAAATACATGCACATAAACAGAGTCCTTGGAACAGGTCTCTTGTTCTTTTGCTTTTATATTTTTTTGTCGTCATAACTATTTATTTGTTCTGTTCCACGCACACCACTGGCCTCTATTTGTCCGTTTATTTATTGCATCATTGGCACAGCACCACACGCTATTTACTTTAATTTTACGCGGTTTCGTCTGGACCGTTTATTTTATTAGCCCACCACACATATCATCTTCCTCTAGTTCAACTCTTGTTTATTTTTACGCCAACTTTATCATCCGCTGCGCTCAATATCGAGTTTATAATTTTTGCAATACACAGCACGAGTCTAATTCCTTCACTTTGCCTTTATTTTGCTTTCCCGTTATTTTCTAGCAGCTTCGCCAGATTAGTTTTTAAATATCACCAACCATGCCTCAGATGCTTGTTTTGGTCGGCTTGCCCGGCTGTGGTAAGACCGCTTTCGCCAGGAGACTTGCATCGCACGCGCCGTCGTGGGAGCGCATCAACCAGGACGAGATGGGCTCGCGGTCGCTGTGCGAGCAACACGCGGCAAAGTGCCTGAAGGAGGGAAAGAATGTTGTCATCGACCGATGCAACTTTGACGAGGACCAGCGTAAGATCTGGGTCAAGATAGCCGAGGACGCGTTTGCGCCCGTCGACGCACTGTTCTTTGATGTCGACGTGAAAGTGTGCAAGGAGCGGGTGAAGGCGCGGAACGGGCACCCGACCGGCGTCGAGGGCAAGTTCGGAGCCGAAGTTGTTGCACGGTTTGACCGCCTTCTGACGCGGCCGACTATCTACGAGGGCTTCCGTTACATCCACAACATTGCCGCGCATCTGCCGGCACCCAAGAAGGGCATGACCGAGGACGAGGTCTTCTGCGTTGGTACCATTTCGAGCATTATGCTGATGTTCCCGCCGAGCAAGGGCCAGGCCCCCTGCGATGCCCCGCCCCCACCTCCCCCCGCCCCTGCCCCTGCGCCATGCCCGCCTGTGCAGGTGTGCCAGCCATGCCCTCCACCACCGTGCCAGCCGTGCCCCCCGGCGCCCTGCCACAAGGATGATGTTAAGGTCACAGTGAAGGTCGAGGAGAAGCAGCAGTGCACCGCGGTCAAGGAGGAAGTCAAGGTCACAGTGAAGGTCGAGGAAGAGGCAAAAAAGGAGAGCAAGGCTGTTGACTTCTGTGCGGCTGACTTTGCAGGCACACCCCCTGTCGGCACAATAACCAAGCCCAACGAGGGTTACGGTACGTACAAGGAGACAAAGGCAATGTGGGAGGACGAGAACCACACTCAGCACTTTAACCACTCGCTGTACAATGAGCAGGCTGACCGCGAGCTGGCCGCTGGCCGCGAGGCCGACCGGCGCACAAGGCACGTGCAGCACTCCGACCACATGGTCAACCCGTCGGCCGGTCTTGCGCGCGCCTTTGACCACCTGTCGCTGGACCGCGACCAGGAGGGCCACGAGGTGGACTGCGACGGAAAGAGGCGCCATTTCCACGACCGCTCCCACTACTACCACCAGCACGAGCACCAGGAGAACGCCAAGGCGGGCACTGCGCGCACATACGAGCACAAGCACATGAACAGCTTCCGCCACGTGCACGCCGACAAGCCCGATAAGGCACGGACAGAGGCCTTTGAGCACCGGTCGTTCAACTACGCGTACAAGGGCGGCGCCGGCTTTGACCCTGAGCAGGTCATGATGAGCTCGTCAAAGAACAAGCTCAAGTTCGAGGACGACATCAAGGCGTCGTTCCACAACCTGCCCGCCAACGACCACTTCTCGTTTGCCCAGAACGTCAAGTGGGAGACTGAGTTCCCGACAAAGCCCAACTGGAGCGTCTTTGGCGGCAAGTAATCCTTTGTATTGCAAAACAAAAAACACTCCCATTTGCTGCTCTCTATCATATAATTTTATTCCAACCTTCTTTTTCATCATTTTACTCTCAACCTGACATTATATCTTTTCCACACTCATATACCATGTGTACATTGACTATTCTACTGTTCGCACACTATTTTTAAGCGAGAAATAGTGCATTTTATTTGGACAATTTACAAATAAAAAATGCAATTAAACATTGCATG